>NC_134358.1:563470344-563727844 GCF_048569485.1 Anomaloglossus baeobatrachus | reverse complement strand
AGAGAGAGCAGGCAGGAGAGAGGGAGGAGAGAGAACAGGCAGGAGAGAGGAAAGATAGAGAGAACAGACAGGAGAGGAAAGATAGAGAGAACAGGCAGGAGAGAGGGAAGATCGAGAGAACAGGCAGGAGAGAGGAAAGACAGAGAGAACAGGCAGGAGAGAGGAAAGATAGAGAGAACAGGCAGGAGAGAGGGAAGACAGAGAGAACAGGCAGGAGAGAGGAAAGATAGAGAGAACAGGCAGGAGAGAGGGAAGACAGAGAGAACAGGCAGGAGAGAGGGAAGACAGAGAGAACAGGCAGGAGAGAGGGAAGACAGAAAACAGACAGGAGAGAGGGAAGATAGAGAGAACAGGCCTGAGAGAGAATAGGTAGGAGAGAGAACAGACAGGAGAGGAAAGAGACAAGAGAAAAAACAAGCACAAGAGAAAACAGGTGGGAGAGAGAACAGGCAGGAGAGGAAATATATAGGAGACAAAACAGGCATGAGAGAACATAGGCGGGAGGGGGAAAAGGCAGGAGAGAGAGAATAGGTAGGTGAGAAAACAGGCATGAGAGAAAAGAGGCAAGAGAAAAAATAACCAAGAGTGAAAACAAGTGGAGGAGAGAACAGGCAGAAGATAGAATAGGCAGGAGGAAAAACAGATGGAGGAGAAAAGTAAGGAAGAGGGAATGGAAAAAGTAGAAAAAGTGGAAAGGAAGGAAAGAGGGAGGAGAGAGGATGAAAGCAGAAGAGAGGGATTAGAGAAAGGGAGAGAACATGCAGGAGAGAGCGAGTGTGAAAAAGTAGATGAAGAACCAGAAGGAAGGAAAGGGAAAAAGGGAGGGAGGAGGAAGAAGGTAAGAGAGGGATAATGCAGGAGAGAGTGAAGCCAGAAATCAATATAAAGGCAGAGAAATAGAAGAATAAGAGAAAACAAGTGAAAGAGAGAAAGCAGAGGCAGACGGTGCGAGCACTTGCCTTTTGCTGGTATTTGCCCAGTGCGACCGGGTTTCTCAGTTCATCATCATTACTGTACAATGTAATTACTGTATTTGGACAGGCTGACATTAGCGATAACTCACCGGTCATATCACACACCGCTATTAATACAAGCGCCATACAGCACAATACACACAGCGTATCGCAGAGACAGAGTCCAAGGACAACAATGCCCAGTATCCAGCACGTCAGATCAGGAAGTGCAAAGCAATTACACGAAATAAAAAGGCAAATATTACATTATGGCCGCCGTCCAAGGGAAAGATCGCAGAGCCGCATGTATTAGGCTAAAGTATTGGATGTATATGAGAAAAAAAGATGTTTTACAGAATATTCTGTGAACTGGGTGATAATAGTATATACCCTGTGTGCAGAATTATTAGGCAGATGAGTATTGTGATCCCATGATACTTGTTATACATGTCGTCCTACTCCAGGCTGTATAGTGAGAGCCAACTACCAATGAAGTAAATCCGGTGATGTGCCTCTCTGTAATGAGGAGGGGTGCGGTGTAATGACATCAACACCCTATATAAGGGGTGCTTAATTATTAGGCAACTTCCTTTCCTTTGGCAAAATGGGTCAGAAGAGAGATGTGACGGGCTCTGAAAAGTCCATATTGTGCGATGTCTTGCAGAGGGATGCAGCAGTGTCGAAATTGCCGAACTTTTGAAGTGTGATCACCGAACAATCAAGCGTTTCATGGCAAATAGCCAACAGGGTCGCAAGAAGCGTGCTGGGCAAAAAGGCGCAAAATAAGTGCCCATGAATTGAGGAAAATCAAGCGTGAAGCTGCCAAGATGCCATTTGCCACCAGTTTGGCCATATTTCAGAGCTGCAACGTTACTGGAGTATGAAAAAGCACAAGGTGTGCCATACTCAGGGACAGGCCAAGGTAAGGAAGGCCGAAAAACCACCACCTCTGACCAAGAAACAGAAGATAAAACCTCAAGACTGAGCCAAGAAATATCTGAAGACTGATTCTTCACAGGTTTTATGCACTGATGAAATGAGAGTGACTCTTGATGGGCAGATGGATGGGCCAGAGGCTGGATCAGTAAAGGGCAGAGAGCTCCACTCCGACTCAGACGCCAGCAAGGTGGAGGTGGGTACTGGTATGGGCTGAGATCAGCAAAGATCAACTTGTGGGGACTTTTCGGGTTGACGATGGAGTGAAGCTCAACTCCCAGACCTACTGCCAGTTTCTGGAAGACAACTTCTTCAAGCAGTGGAACAGGAAGAAGTCGCTATCGTTCAAGAAAAACATGATTTTCATTCAGGACAATGCTCCATCACATGCATCCAACTACTCCACAGCGTGGCTGGCCAGTAAAGGTCTAGAAGATGAAAAAATAATGACATGGCCTCCTTGTTCCCCTGATCTGAACCCCATAGAGAACCTGTGGTCCCTCATAAAATGTGAGCTCTACAGGGAGGGAAAACAGTGCACCTCTGGGAACAGTGTCTGGAGGCTGTGGTGTCTGGAGGCTGTGGTGTCTGGAGGCTGTGGTGTCTGGAGGCTGTGGTGTCTGGAGGCTGTGGTGGCTGCTGCACGCAATGTGGATCGTAAACAGATCAAGCAATGACAGAATCTATGGATGGAGGCTGCTGAGCGTCATCATGAGGAAAGGGGGCTATATTGGGCACTCATATTTTGGGTTTTGTTTTTTCATGTCAGAAATGTTTATTTCTAAATTTTGTGCAGTTATATTGGTTTACCTGGTGAAAATAAAGAAGTGAGATGGGAATAGATGTTTTTTATTATGTTGCCTAATAATTCTGCACAGTAATAGTTACCTGCACAAACAGATCCTCCTAAGAAGCCAAGTCTAAAAACCCTCCAACTGCCAAAAATATTAAGCTTTGATATTTATGAGTCTTTTCGGTTGATTGAGAACATAGTTGTTGATCAATAATAAAAAAAATCCTCTAAAATATAACTTGCCTAATAATTCCGCACACGGTGTACAGTATGTATAAAAACAATAACACTATCGGTAAAAGTACTGACACCTATTCAGATAATATGAGTCTTCTATTAAAGGGATCTTCTAGGAATTAGAAAAATAAAGCTGTCAGCAGGGAATATGATAAAATCACAAAAAAGCTCATATTTCCCGTTACACCCCGCGCGTTTCGATGCCCCCTTCACTTGGCTGCAGTGATGATGTATCTTCTATAACAGTGGAACTTTCAGCAGCGAGTATTCAATTATTCCACAGCACTCCCGCAGGAGAAATGCGGTATTACACCATTCTAATCCTCCACTTTTCTAGGTGTCCTCCTCTCTGACTATTCATGATGGCTCCACCATTATGGATCCATTGAAGCAATTGGGAAATCTGGTGGCTGAAAAGTTTTTGTGACCCGTATGTAATCTTACTTCCATGCATGTACAATGGTTAGGGCAGGGCTGGGAGGGGACAGCAGGGGCTAGGCTTTTCTGGGGAGCCCGGGTGACTCTGTAAACCACAGCTCAGGATTGGCTGACCTCAGCACTGATACATTTAACCGTTTTAGAATCTTTTTGTAAATTTGGCTGAAATGAGAAGGTAAAGTTAACTCTTTCTTATCTGCCCCCTCCGCATTGATCGGATGTTTGTCCGCCAGGGACTCGTCAACCTTTCCTATATGATATTTGTGTCATCAGACTAATAAGCTTACTTCCGCTTTTCATGTCAGCCGGGTAATTTATGCTGCGTTTTCCATAGGCTGATTGTGTATTACACAGATCTATACGGCGTGTACAGCAGTGATGGATATTGCGGCCATAAATCACTGCCAGAGGACGCACTAGACGTTCACCTGCCACAGGCAGCGACATCGCTCAGGAGCAGAAATCCTCAGGCCTCCGATAATAGGAAGGAGAGAGAACGCAGAGGGAGCCAAAAATGGCCACTGAGGGGTTAATAATAAGGGTAAAAATACCTGTAAGTAAAGGGGAACCCCAATAATGGGGTATAAGGATTTATAGTGAAGTATAAAAAAAACCCATCATGAATAAAGGGGAACACTCCATGCTGGAATATTTAGGGTTAATAGTGAGAGCAAAAATATTGTCATGAAAGGGAAACAATTGACTGTTTCTGTTACTAGTAGAGACAGCTCACTGATGGGGCGAAACTAGTGCTGAGCAGAGTGAGAGACTTCCTGGTTACAGAGAGAGCTGAGAGACAGTTCTGGAGAAGGGTTTGAGTAAAGGAGACATGCCGAAGTAGTCAGGAACCCAGAGGTATCCTTGGGGGGTCCGGAGCCTATGGCTCACCCCGTACGGGCTTTGGGAAGTCAAGTAACTGGACAGCCTTCGGGGCAGGGGACTGTAGTGCTAAAAAGAGTGGAGGAACAGAGGCAAAAGCCCGGCAGCTTGCAGACTCAAGGCCCAGGATAGCGAGCATAGCCCGAAACAGAGTACCCCACGAAGTAGCCATATCATAACCGTAGAAAAGGAGAACATGTCGGTCACAATGGTGGAAGAGGAAATAAAGAGTTTAAGTTTGGTTTGTCCAGAGAATCCCAGTGTAGTTTGTGTTAATTCTATCTCCATGACGGTGACTGGCTGCCGGGTGGTGAAGACCATCCTGAAAGAGAAAAGTGAGTGTTGCACACCCCGGATGAAGTGATGCACAGACATAGACGCTTTCTGGCAGAGGAGTGCGGAGCCCCTCCGGTCAGGTGCGTGGACCTTGCTTCATAGAACAGTTGAGTTGTCCATTGCAGCAGGCTAGGCTCACGGCAGAGCTTCATTTCATGGAGTTTTAGCTGTTAGAGCTAGAAGGGACCTCCAGGATCATCGCGTCCAGCCCCCGGCTCAATGCAGGATTCACTAAACCATCTCATACAGATGTCCGTCCAGCCTCTGAAGACTCCATTGAAGGAGATCTCTCCACCTCTCATAGCCGCCTGTTCCACTCATCAACCATCATCACTGTCAAAAAGGTCGCTCTTCTCTGAACATGCTCCAGATTTTCAATGTCTTTTATTTATAATATAGTGTCCAGAATTGGACCCAGTATTCCAGATGAGGTCTGACCAAATAGGAGTAGAGGGTGATAGTGACTTCATGTGATTTAGACTCTGTGCTTCTCTTTATATATCCCAGAATTGTTTTTGCTTTTTTTGCTGCTGCATTACATTGCTGACTCCTGTGAAGTCTGTGACCTATTAGTATATCCAAGTCATTTTCACACGTGTTGTTGCTTAGTTCTATTCCTCCCATTCTGGAGATGTTATTTACATTTTTCTTGCCCAGATGTAGAATATTGCATTCCTCCCTGTTAAAACCCATTCTATTAGTCACTGCCCATTGTTCCAGCTTATCTGATTCTTCTGAAGCCTTTTTCTCTGTCTTCTCTAGTGTTAGCTATCCCTCCTAGCTTGGCATAGTCTGCAAATTTGATTAGTTTACCTACAGTGCCCTTATCTAGATCATTTTTAAAAATGTTGAATAACATTGAGGTCAAAGCAGAGCCTTCTGTTACCCGACTTGAAAAGCTCTTCCAATTGGATGGGCAACCATTTATTACCATTCTTTGAAAACGAACACTGAGCAAGTTATGAATTCACCTAACCTTAACCTTGTCAATCCTATACTTGGTCATTCTTTCAATAAGGAACTTTACCAAATGCTTTGCTGAAGTCGAGATCTTCTATATCTACCGCATTTCCTTGATCCAGTGATTCCATCATAGAAGGAAATTAGATTAGTCTGGCATGACTTGTTTGCTAAAAACCCATGCTGGCTCTGATTAATTACTGTATTCTTATCCACGTATTTGCATACATTCTGTTTAATAGTTTTTTTCAAAGATCTTTCTATACAAGTAAGACTCACTGTGATTTCCTGGCTATGTATTTTTTCCCTTTTTGAACATAGGAACAATAATTGCCCTTCTCCAATCTTCTGGGACTTCTCCTGTTCACCAGGAATAGTCAAAGAATCTGGCCAGAGGTTCTTCAATTTCCTCTGCTATCTCTTTCATTACCCTAAGATGTAATTTTTCCGGACCAGATATAACAAAGCTGAATGTCATGATGTGAATGTAGAATAATAAGGGAAAAAAGGCTCCTATACTGTCCCTCATGCTAGGAGACCCTAAACTATACCTGTCCTCAGGATTAACCCTCATGGTGGAGATGCTTGAGTCTTGTGCCTTGCTATACTCCTAAATAAAGCTGATCTGTTCCCCTCCCAACACCCACCCAGGGCAGGAAGAGGCGGGACTGTAAGGTAAAAAACACATTAGATAAACAAGAATAACAGAAGCTCAGTCACACTGCACACTGTCAGGAATTAACACTAAAAAGCTAAAGTGAAAAGCAAGTGAAGCAAGGCACCAACACTAAGACAAAAAGGGTTAACAATAAAACCACTCACGGCAATATTACACACAACCACCAGTAAGCCTGGGTAAATACACCTCTCTAGACCAGAATAGAGAAGCTATAGCTGGCATTATGAGAACAGTCCAGCCAGCATATATAGGAGGAGAGTGAATATGGCTGGTTCTCTCATAGCATGCGACAAAAGGAGACAACCAGACCAGCAGAGAGTAACTTTTCTAGCCTACCTAAGAAGTACACACCTTTGAGTCGACACCCGAGTCTCCCTGCGCTGATCACAGACATCACACTGCAGAGATTACAGGGGTGGGGGGTCCACCTGTCAGTGCTCAGACCATACACCACACACTGCAGAGGTTACAGGGGTGGGGGGGTCCACCTGTCAGTGCTCAGACCATACACCACACACTGCAGAGGTTCCAGGGGTGTGGGGTCCGCCTGTCAGTGTTCAGACCATACACCACACACTGCAGAGGTTCCAGGGGTGGGGGGTCCGCCTGTCAATGCTCAGACCATACACTGCAGAGGTTACAGGGGTAGGGGGTCCGCCTGTCAGTGCTCAGACCATATGAAGCGATGGCCGAGAGGACCACCGCAGTGCAGACTAGGTTACAGTACACAAGACGAGGTGCGAACAACAAGGGTGTATTTATTAACAGGCGGGGAAAGATGTGGGGAAGGCAGGTTCAGGCGCGGGGTATACAGTGGCAAAACGTGATTTAACAACACTTTTGTATTCTCTAGCTGGTCCGCGCAATAGCACGGCGCTCCAACTATTACAGGTTCAAGAAACACAAAAAACAGTCAGGTACAATGCTACTCTGCACGTAACCTCTCTGGCCTCTGCTAAACGGGCCACACGGATGCCGTGCTCTACCTACTGAAGCCTACTTTAGCCCCTAGTATGCGCACAATATTCAACTCACAGTGATGCTGGGGACGTGGATCCAGTCCCGGGGGCCCCCCAACAACAGTCTCATCTGAAGGTGCGCACTTCTCCTGGGCCGGGTTAAGGAGATCAAAATCTTCTTCTTGCTTCAGATTCCTCGCTTGTTCCCTGTTATCTGCAAGTCTCTCTCTCGATTCAGAAGAAAAACTCCAATCCTCCGAGACACACCGGCTGTGTGTTCCTTCACACGCTTATAAAAGCAAAACAGAAACTCACACTTCTCTTCTTACACTCGAGCTGTCCATTAGCACACTTTCTGCAGGGGGAGCAGAACATTCCATTACCCCTCAACATGGGGAGGTTTCTGTCTCTTAAAGTGGCAGCGTGTTTCTTATTGTCCATAGCAGTAGCACCCCCCAATATGCCTCCCGACTTAATGATGGTCGTCCTCGGCCATCACAGCTTCGAGCCCACTGTGTTTTGAAGGAAGGTTCAAACCTGTAGAGGAGACAACAATGGCAGTACAGCAGACCTAGTACATTGTTCAACATATCGGATTGGTGGAACCCCTGCAGTAGACCTCTGAGATCTTCTAAGATCTTGACTATCAGGCCCGGCTTGACTAGCTTCCGGCGGAACACTTGCTGTGGGGGCTGCAGTGGAATCTTGGCTGGTCTCTTCTTCCCGTGGAGGTAGTGGCTCATCCATGGGATCTCCGTTTCCGGAAGGCTGAGGATCCCCCCCTGCATCGGGGGCTGTCCACCAGTCATCATCGACTTCACACACAGATGACGTATGTTCAGGGAGTGGGGCAGAGACTGCAGGAGATCTTAGTGTAAAAAGAGCTTCAGACCGGCATGGTCGCAACATATTTCTGTGTAGTACTCTAGGGCCGGACGCTCCATTCTCAATTTGCACCTTGTAGACCGGGCCGTCAGCATACACCCCTTCGATTACTCTGTAGGGTTGAATTTCCTATCTTTCACTCAGTTTACCCTTGGGGCGTTTCTCTCTGACTAACACTCGATCTCCAGGTTGAAGCGGTATCTCTTGAATCGGTTTAGGGCTCATATGTTCTTTCTTCTGTAGCTGTTGACAAGCCAACCGACGTATCGTCTGTAATCGTTGTCGATGTTCTTTCACCCACGAAGTGACAGTTCGTTCCATGAAATCCTCTGGCTGCTCCAAATTCAGCTCGATGATTTCTCGCCCAACTCTTCCAAACATAGAGTAGATATGGGGTGTAACCTGTAGTGGAGTGAACTCGGTTATTGTAGGCCCAGACCAGTTCTGCCAGGTAATCCGGCCAACATGCCTTCTTATCTTCCTCTAATGTTCTCAGCATTTGAAGTAGAGTTCGGTTGAAGCGTTCACATGCTCCATTGCCTTGGGGGTGGTACGGTGTAGTCCGAGATCGCTCAATGCCATACATACGACATAATTCCTCCATCACCTTGCCTTGAAAACATGCACCTTGATCGGAGTGGATCCGCTTCGGGCATCCATACACCCGGATGAAGTCTTGGCAGATGGCCCGTGCCGCCGACTCAGCAGTCTGATCTCTAGTCGGGGTGACTACAGCGAACTTGGAGAAATGGTCGGTCATAGGCTATGTGCGCACAGTGCGTTTTATCGCGGCGTTTTTGCGCGTTTTTCGGGTGCGTTTTTGGCCTCAAAACTGCAGGACTTTGCTTCCCCAGCAAAGTCTATGAGTTTTCATTTTTACTGTCCGCACACATCTGTTTTTTTTACCTGCGTTTGAGTTAAAAAAAAAATGGACATGTCAGTTCTTTCCTGCGTTTTTCTGCGTTTTCCCCCATGCAATGCATTGGAAAACCGCAGAAAACCGCAGAGATCAAAAACGCAGCAAAACGCAGCCAAAAACGCACCAAATCGCGGCAAAAACGCATGCGTTTTTTTTATGCGTTTTTCGACGCAGGTGCGTTTTTGTGCGTTTTTAGCGGCCAAAAACGCACAAAAACGCAGCGTCAAAAAGACGCAGTGTGCGAACCTAGCCATAACCAAACAGTATTGTAGTCCCCGAGTGGAGTGTCCCACGAGGAGATAATCAATCATCAACAGTTCTAGCGGTTCTTTGGTATGTATGGTCTGAACGGGTGCCCTTTGTTCGGTGCTTTTAACGAGGTCGCATACTCGACATTGCAGGCAAACCTCTTCCACCACAGACTCCAACCTGGGGCAGTACACGTACTGCTGTAACCATTGGTAGGTCTTTGCAGGTACAAAGTGAGCGCCAAACTCGTGAGCTTCCTTAGCTACCTCTTGAGCCATTTTTCCAGGGATGACCACCTGCCATCTTGCTTCTATATCTTTTGGCTGTTGTCTCTTACGATGTAACACTGATCCTCGAACTTCCAGTCTATCCCACTGGTGTAAGACACTCTTCATCTCGGCGTCCAGATTAGCCCTTTCTTGTTTGTCTGGCTTCTGCTTCTCAGTTACCCTGTGTTTCATCTGTTGCAGCCCTTCGTCTGCATCTTGAGCACGTCCCCATTCTTCATTGGTTCTCCCCAGGGACCGGGGCAGTGTGCAAGCCTGCCTACTCAACTGGGACGCAACCACCGAGGGCCCAAACTTGCTAAAGTCTGGCGTTTCTTCCTCCTCTAATCGTTCATCGAGATCCCCCACTGGGGTCTCCACCGTCACTCTTGACAGCCCATCCGCATTTGCGTTTTCGGTAGCAGGGCGATAACAGATGGTAAAGTCAAACTTTGCAAGGCGAGCCACCCACCGTTGTTCCAAGGCTCCCAATTTGGTATTCTCAAGGTGGGCCAGAGGATTATTGTCTGTCCGGACCTGGATCTTGGTTCCTGTCAGGAAGCCAGCAAATTTCTCTGTCATGGCCCACACTAGGGCCAGGGGCTCTAGTCGAAAGGAGCTGTAATTGTGGGGGTTTCTTTCGCTGTCCCGCAGGGACCTACTGGCGTAGCCAATGACTCTCTCATGTCCATTTTGCATCTGAGACAATACGGCACCGAGTCCATGAAGGCTACCATCTGTGTACAGCAGGAATGGTCGGTCGAAGTCCGCATAGGCCAGGATCGGGGCTGAAGTAAGGGCATTCTTCAAAGCCTGAAAAGCCTCATCTTGTCTTTGAGCCCAAGAGATGCCCTGGTTCTTCGACACTCCGGCGGTCCCCCTCAGCAGCTCGTTCAAAGGACCCGCCACCTTTGCGAAGTCTTTGACGAACCGGCGGTAATACCCGGCGAGTCCAAGAAATGCCTTGAGTTCCCTCACCGTTCGAGGGACTGGCCACTTCTGAATGGCCGCCACCTTTTCTGCGGAGGGTAGGACTCCATCTTGTGACACTGTGTGGCCCAGGTACTCGATCTCTCTCTTGAAGAGGTGGCATTTTTTGGGCTTCACCTTCAGGTTATGAGCCTGCAGTCTCCCGAGTACCTGTCCAAGCCGGTCAAGGTGTTCTTTGAACGTGGCTGAGAACACGATGATGTCATCCAGATAGATCAGGGTCGCTTCAAAATTTAGGTCTCCCAAGCACTTTTCCATCAGCCGTTGAAACGTGCCCGGAGCATTGGAGAGTCCGAAGGGCATCCGGTTAAACTCAAACAATCCCATCGGGAGGATGAACGCGGTCTTGGCTTTGTCTTTTTCCGCCACAGGTACTTGCCAGTACCCGCTTGCTAAATCCAAGGTGGAGAAGTACTTGGCCTTCCCCAAGGCCATCAAGGATTCTTCGATTCGTGGTAATGGGTACGAGTCGCGAACAGTACAAGCGTTGAGTTTCCTGTAGTCTACACAGAACCGGATGGTTCCATCCTTTTTCTTGACGAGTACCACCGGGGCCGCCCAAGGGCTCTGGCTGCCCTGCACTATTCCTGAATCCAGCATCTGCTTCAGTAACGTCTTTACCTCTTGGTACATCTTGGGAGGGATCTGTCGGTACCATTCTCGAATCGGGCGAGCTTCCCCGGTCGGTATCTCATGCATGATGGCTTCAGTGCAGCCGAAATCTTCAGCGTGGCGAGCGAATGCGGCCTGGTTCTCCCACAGCATAGCTTCTACTGCTTGCACACGCTCAAGGCCCAGCGAATTCACATCCACTTCCATCTGATCGAGGATGGCCTTTCCACTCCACTCTGGAGATGGCATCTCTTTGGCCCTCGCAGAGACTGCTAGGGTCCACCCCACACCTTCTATCGGCGATAAGGATATCTCTTTATGACTCATTACCTCGCCTTTATCTACGTACACCAGGGCCAGATCCGTCCCTCGAGGCAAGGTGGCCTCACCGGGGCCCACATTCAAGGCTCTGATAGGGACGCGTCCTTGTTGGACCACAGCTACCGTACGAGCTATCATAACTTCTTGGTCCACTCTTCCGGTTGCTACAGGCTGAACAATCACTTCTATCCCATCGAGATTGCGATAGGTTCCCACTGGGAGGTGTAATATACTTTCTCGCCCGAGAGGCAGGATTATAGGTTCCTTCCCAGGAGCCCTGATGACCCCTACCGTCTGATGAGATGGCACACTCTTCTGCGTCCCACAGACGCGGATCAGCCATTGAAGTGCTTCCTGTGTAGGCTTATGTGTAGTAGCTTGCTTCCAGTATCCGGGTCCCCGTTTGGTGAACATAATCTGATCTAATTCACGTAGGACATTCATCCCCAATATTACAGGTACATCTTCGTTGATGGGCTCGGGGACTAGTAGGATCCCTTTTCTCCCCACTTCTTGCCCACAGATTCGAACATTCATCCACACAACTCCTGTGACCGGGATCGGTTGTTGATTAGCAGCAATCCCCCGGAGCAGGGTCTCTTTCTCTGGCCTGGCCAGTGTCTGGAAATGTTGATTGAAATATGCTTCTGGCATCGTCACTTGTGACCCGGTATCTATCAAGCAATTCACTGGGACACTCTCGAATTCAGCACGTAGGATGGGACAACCAGCGATCAAATGTTCGTTATGATACGGAGCGGCCTCCCTTCTCGCCTCCCCCGCAGAGTGCCGCACTACTGCGGGGGCTGGTAGTTTAACGATGGCTTCCGTTGGCTTTGAGTGTTATACCGGCACCCCCTGGCAATATGCCCCCGACCTCCACATCCCCAGCAGTGGATGTCTTCTCCTTGCTGGGGAATACCTCGTGGCTCTGGTGGCTGACGAGAGGAAGCCTGCAGCCTCCAGTCCCCCATTGGTAGAGCCGAGGAATTGTTGCGTGAGTATGATGGGCCAGGTTGGAAGGAGGAGGGTGCAGCTGGGTAGGGATGTTCACCAGACAAGTCCCTCATTCTTTGCTCCATCTGGGTCAGCTTCTCCTGTACGTTGAGAACGGATTTCTGTAAATCTTGCACCACCTGGACCAGTGCCACCTGGCAGTTTGGGTCCACTCTGGAGGTGGCGGTTTGGACGCGCACCACCCCAGATGCGTAACTTTCTTCTTTACTTCGGGCTACTGCTTCTGCTAGGATTTGACGAAAAGTAAGAGCCGGATTCGCTCGGACCCGTTCTGCCAGGGCTCACCGCAAGGATACGCTAAGCAATCCCAGAATAAACTGTTCCCGGAGTATCTGGTCGGTAGAGCCTATGCCGCCGAGTCCATCTGACTCCTTTCTCTGGACCTCCGCTAACACTTCTTGTAGTGCTGTTGCATACTGAGAGATCCCTTCTTCTTCCCGCTGCAGCCTCGAAAAAAATTTGGCGTGAAGATGTCCCGCGCTAGCAGTCTCGCCATAGATGTCTTCCAAGAATCCAACTAACTCTTTCAGGGTACTACGGGTGGGTTCTGGTTGTAGACAGACGTTTCTACGGGCTTCTCCCTCTAGGGCAGTCAAAGCGATGTCCACCTCAAGCTCTGGGCCGATGTTATACACTTTCAGGGTGCTCTGCAGCCGGGACACCCAGTCGCACAGTGCCATGTTGTTGCCATCGAATTTTGGTAGCACACTAAATATGGTGCCCATTGGAAGTGTCCTTGCAGGGGTTCCACCATTGCCCACAGCACCCCCATTAACATTAGCATCCCCGCCGTTGCTGTCTGCTGCCTCCATCTTGGTGACCGTACCCTGCTCGCAGCGCCACTTGAAGCGATGGCCGAGAGGACCACCGCGGTGCAGAGTAGGTTACAGTACACAAGACGAGTGCGAACAACAAGGGTGTATTTATTAACAGGCGGGGAAAGATGTGGAGAAGGCAGGTTCAGGCACGGGGTATACAGTGGCAAAACGGGATTTAACAACACTTTTGTATTCTCTAGCTGGTCCGCTCAATAGCACGGTGCTCCAACTATTACAGGTTCAAGAAACACAAAAACAGTCAGGTACAATGCTACTCTACACGTAACCTCTCTGGCCTCTGCTAACCGGGCCACACGGATGCCGTGTCCTACCTACTGAAGCCTGCTTTAGCCCCTAGTATGTGCACAATATTCAACTCACAGTGATGCTGGGGACGAGGATCCAGTCCCGGGGGCCCCCCAACAATAGTCTCATCTGAAGGTGCGCACTTCTCCTGGGCCGGGGTAAGGAGATCAGAATCTTCTTCTTGCTTCAGATTCCTCGCTTGTTCCCGGTTATCTGCAAGTCTCTCTCTCGCTTCAGAAGAAAACTCCAATCCTCCGAGACGCACCGGCTGTGTGTTCCGCAACACGCTTCTAAACACAGAAACTCACTTCTCTTCTTACACTCGGGCTGTCCATTAGCACACTTTCTGCAGGGGGAGCAGAACATTCCATTACCCCTCAACACGGGGAGGTTTTTGTCTCTTAAAGTGGCAGCGTGTTTCTTATTGTCCACAGCAGTAGCACCCCCCAATACATACATCACACACTGCAGAGGATACAGGGGTAGGGGGTCCTCCTGTCAGTGCCAGACCATACACCACACACTGCATGAGTGCTGCTGACTGTGGGGGCTACAGTTCATTGAGGGAGCCATGAATGCTAACATGTACTGTGACATACTGAAGCAGATTCAAAATCCAACATGATAATGACCCCAAACCCCTCCAAGACCCCCAATGTCTTCTCAATAAAATTGAGGGTGAAAGTGCTGGACCGGCCAAGCATCTCCAGACCTAAACCCTATGGAGCACCTGTGGGGTCTCCTCAAACGGAAGGTGGAGGAGCGCAAGGTCTGTAACAACCACCAGCTCTGTGATGTCGTCATGGAGGATGGAAGAGGATCCAGCGGCTCCTGTGAAGTTCTAGTGACCTCCAGGCCCAAGAGAGTTAAAGCAGTGCTGGAAAATAATGGTGGCCACACTCATAGTCACACCAAGGGTACAGTTTGGTCATTGTTACTTAGGGGTGTACTCACTTTTGTTGATGCTGTTTAGACATTAATGGCTGTGTGCTGGGGTATTTAGAGGACATAAAATTTACTCTGTTATACAAACTGCACACTGACACTGCACATCGTATACAAGCTGCACACTGACACTGCACATCGTATACAAGCTGCACACTGACACTGCACATTGTATACAAGCTGCACACTGACACTGCACATTGTATACAAGCTGCACACTGACACTGTACATTGTATACAAGCTGCACATTGACACTGTACATTGTATACAAGCTGCACATTGACACTGTACATTGTATCAAAGAGTCAGATCTTAAGTGTTGACCCAGGAAAAGATATAATAAAATATTTTGAAAAAGTTAAGGGGTGTACTCATTTTTGTAATATACTGTATAATACCAGGATAGGCAAAAGATGAGGACATATATAATCCAAAGAAACAGCTTCACAAACATGTGCTCTCTTTTATTCATTAAAATTCTTCCAGTATCAGCATTGGCCAAATTTCAGTAGTTAATTATCCACGCGTTTCGGATGTCGCAGCATTCTAAGCCAAGATGAGGACATATGTACCAGGATGGGGGCAAATTTACCAGGATGGTCCCAGGGTGATGACATACATACCAGGGTGGGCCCAGAATGAGTATATACTAGCATAGGGACATATATACCAGGATGGAGTCATATATATCGGGATAGGGTCATATATACCAGGATGGGCCCAGGAAGAGGAATATAAATACCAGGATGGGCCCAGGAAGAGGGACATAAATACCAGGATGGGCCCAGGAAGAGGGACATATATACCAGGAATTGGTACAGCATATTTCAGAATGGTGACATACATACCAGGATGAGGATATATATACCATCATGGGGACATATATAACAGGATGGGGGTTATATATACCAGGATGGGGTCATACATACCAGGATGGGCCCAGGATGAAGACATAAATACCAGGATGGACCCAGGAAAAGGGATATATACCAGGATGGGATACAGTATATTCCAGAATGGTGACATACATTCAGTGATGGGGGACATACATACAAGGAAAAGAGATATATACTAGGATGGGCCAAGGATGGGGGAAACATATACCAGTATGACGACATACATACCAAGTTGGGCCTTGGATGGAGACATATATTGCCATGATGGGGAACATATATACCAGGACTGGGTCTAGGATGGGAGATCTACATATACCAGTATGGGGCCATGGATGGGGGACATATTTATCAGGATGGGAGACTTATATACCAGCATGTGGGAGCTATATACCATTGGGACATAGACTGCAGTTACACCACTTTGAGGGTGTTTTCTGTAATCTGTGGCTGGATCAGAGTTACTCTTTTTGTAGTGATTTCACCCGCTCTGCCTCATCTGATGTTACTTATCCTATCGTTATAGTTGTACACGTGGTTACCTGGTTGGGGGCCCACTTAGATGTTTGGCCCCCGTGAGTGGAACCCCTAGCTACACCTCTACCCACTGGTAACTATTACAGCTCTGCTACATCTGTATCATGCAGCAGAAGCGCCACTACTGTCTGTGATGTGCGACTGCTCCTGTGCAGCCCCCCGGCCGGCTTCTCTCCTGCGCAGCCCCCCGGCCGGCTTCTCTCCTGTGCATCCCCCCGGCCGGCTTCTCTCCTGCGCAGCCCCCCCGCCGGCTTCTCTCCTGCGCAGCCCCCCGGCCGGCTTCTCTCCTGCGCAGCCCCCCGGCCGGCTTCTCTCCTGCGCAGCCCCCCGGCCGGCTTCTCTCCTGCGCAGCCCCCCGGCCGGCTTCTCTCCTGCGCAGCCCCCCGGCCGGCTTCTCTCCTGCGCAGCCCCCCGGCCGGCTTCTCTCCTGCGCAGCCCCCCGGCTTCTCTCCTGTGCAGCCCCCGGCCGGCTTCTCTCCTGTGCAGCACCCGGCCGGCTTCTCTCCTGCGCAGCCCCCCGGCCGGCTTCTCTCCTGTGCAGCCCCCCGGCTTCTCTCCTGTGCAGCCCCCCGGCCGGCTTCTCTCCTGTGCAGACCCCCGGCTTCTCTCCTGTGCAGCCCCCCGGCCGGCTTCTCTCCTGTGCAGCCCCCCGGCTTCTCTCCTGTGCAGCCCCCCGGCCGGCTTCTCTCCTGTGCAGCCCCCCGGCTTCTCTCCTGCGCAGCCCCCCGGTCGGCTTCTCTCCTGCGCAGCCCCCCGGCCGGCTTCTCTCCTGCGCAGCCCCCCGGCCGGCTTCTCTCCTGCGCAGCCCCCCGGCTTCTCTCCTGTGCAGCCCCCGGCCGGCTTCTCTCCTGCGCAGCCCCCCGGCCGGCTTCTCTCCTGTGCAGCCCCCCGGCTTCTCTCCTGTGCAGCCCCCCGGCCGGCTTCTCTCCTGTGCAGCCCCCCGGCTTCTCTCCTGCGCAGCCCCCCGGTCGGCTTCTCTCCTGTGCAGCACCCCGGCTTCTCTCCTGCGCAGCCCCCCGGTCGGCTTCTCTCCTGTGCAGCACCCCGGCTTCTCTCCTGCGCAGCCCCCCGGCCGGCTTCTCTCCTGTGCAGCCCCCCGGCTTCTCTCCTGCGCAGCCCCCCGACCGGCTTCTCTCCTGTGCAGCCCCCTGGCTTCTCTCCTGTGCAGCCCCCTGGCTTCTCTCCTGCGCAGTCCCCCGGCCGGCTTCTCTCCTGTGCAGCCCCCCGGCTTCTCTCCTGTGCAGCCCCCCGGCCGGCTTCTCTCCTGTGCAGACCCCCGGCTTCTCTCCTGTGCAGCCCCCCGGCCGGCTTCTCTCCTGTGCAGCCCCCCGGCTTCTCTCCTGTGCAGCCCCCCGGCCGGCTTCTCTCCTGTGCAGCCCCCCGGCTTCTCTCCTGCGCAGCCCCCCGGTCGGCTTCTCTCCTGCGCAGCCCCCCGGCCGGCTTCTCTCCTGCGCAGCCCCCCGGCCGGCTTCTCTCCTGCGCAGCCCCCCGGCCGGCTTCTCTCCTGTGCAGCCCCCGGCCGGCTTCTCTCCTGTGCAGCACCCCGGCTTCTCTCCTTCGCAGCCCCCGGCCGGCTTCTCTCCTGTGCAGCCCCCCGGCTTCTCTCCTGTGCAGCCCCCCGGCCGGCTTCTCTCCTGTGCAGCACCCCGGCTTCTCTCCTGCGCAGCCCCCCGGTCGGCTTCTCTCCTGTGCAGCACCCCGGCTTCTCTCCTGCGCAGCCCCCCGGCCGGCTTCTCTCCTGTGCAGCCCCCCGCCTTCTCTCCTGCGCAGCCCCCCGGCCGGCTTCTCTCCTGTGCAGCCCCCCGGCTTCTCTCCTGTGCAGCCCCCCGGCCGGCTTCTCTCCTGTGCAGCCCCCCGGCTTCTCTCCTGCGCAGCCCCCCGGCCGGCTTCTCTCCTGTGCAGCACCCCGGCTTCTCTCCTGCGCAGCCCCCCGGCCGGCTTCTCTCCTGTGCAGCACCCCGGCTTCTCTCCTGCGCAGCCCCCCGGTCGGCTTCTCTCCTGTGCAGCCCCCCGGCCGGCTTCTCTCCTGTGCAGCACCCCGGCTTCTCTCCTGCGCAGCCCCCCGGCCGGCTTCTCTCCTGTGCAGCACCCCGGCTTCTCTCCTGCGCAGCCCCCCGGTCGGCTTCTCTCCTGTGCAGCCCCCCGGCCGGCTTCTCTCCTGTGCAGCCCCCGGCCGGCTTCTCTCCTGTGCAGCACCCCGGCTTCTCTCCTTCGCAGCCCCCGGCCGGCTTCTCTCCTGTGCAGCCCCCCGGCTTCTCTCCTGTGCAGCCCCCCGGCCGGCTTCTCTCCTGTGCAGCACCCCGGCTTCTCTCCTGCGCAGCCCCCCGGTCGGCTTCTCTCCTGTGCAGCACCCCGGCTTCTCTCCTGCGCAGCCCCCCGGCCGGCTTCTCTCCTGTGCAGCCCCCCGGCTTCTCTCCTGCGCAGCCCCCCGGCCGGCTTCTCTCCTGTGCAGCCCCCCCGGCTTCTCTCCTGTGCAGCCCCCCGGCCGGCTTCTCTCCTGTGCAGCCCCCCGGCTTCTCTCCTGCGCAGCCCCCCGGCCGGCTTCTCTCCTGTGCAGCACCCCGGCTTCTCTCCTGCGCAGCCCCCCGGCCGGCTTCTCTCCTGTGCAGCCCCCCGGCCGGCTTCTCTCCTGTGCAGCCCCCCGGCCGGCTTCTCTCCTGTGCAGCACCCCGGCTTCTCTCCTGCGCAGCCCCCCGGCCGGCTTCTCTCCTGTGCAGCACCCCGGCTTCTCTCCTGCGCAGCCCCCCGGTCGGCTTCTCTCCTGTGCAGCCCCCCGGCCGGCTTCTCTCCTGTGCAGCACCCCGGCTTCTCTCCTGCGCAGCCCCCCGGTCGGCTTCTCTCCTGTGCAGCCCCCGGCCGGCTTCTCTCCTGTGCAGCCCCCGGCCGGCTTCTCTCCTGTGCAGCCCCCCGGCCGGCTTCTCTCCTGTGCAGCCCCCCGGCTTCTCTCCTGTGCAGCCCCCCGGCTTCTCTCCTGTGCAGCCCCCCGGCTTCTCTCCTGTGCAGCCCCCCGGCTTCTCTCCTGTGCAGCCCCCCGGCTTCTCTCCTGTGCAGCCCCCCGGCTTCTCTCCTGTGCAGCACCCCGGCTTCTCTCCTGTGCAGCCCCCGGCCGGCTTCTCTCCTGTGCAGCCCCCCGGCCGGCTTCTCTCCTGTGCAGCCCCCCGGCTTCTCTCCTGTGCAGCCCCCCGGCTTCTCTCCTGTGCAGCCCCCCGGCTTCTCTCCTGTGCAGCCCCCCGGCTTCTCTCCTGTGCAGCCCCCCGGCTTCTCTCCTGTGCAGCCCCCCGGCTTCTCTCCTGTGCAGCACCCCGGCCGGCTTCCCTCCTCAGTCCTCTGTGGCTCTGTGCTGTGTGAGCCCGCGCTCACCTCCTTATGAAGCCTGGCAGTGGCGGCCCCTCCCTTCCAGGCCGCTGATTGGCTGCTCCTGGCTGGGGGCGGGGTTTCTTGGCCCCTGGTGACTTTCTTAATGAACGTGCAGAGTAATGGGCAGAGAGCGCTGCGCGGTGATCGGCGGCGGCGGCGGCTGCGGCTGTGGATGTGGATGCGGCGGCGGCTGGAGGCTTCATGGCTCTCTGAGGATTGATTGCACTGGACACTGGCACTCACTGCATTAGAGAAGTTTGGAGCGGACCCTGCTGATGATGGGCTCCGCACTGCTGCTGCCCCTGCTCCTCAGCCTCATCTCCCCTGTAAGTAGCAGCCGCTGCAGAACCTCTTATTTCTGTTCTTTTGGAAGTCACACTTTAAAAAACTTCATCCGTCATCATTGTCACAGCGGAGATGTAGCAGAGCGGAGTGTGAGGGACAGCGGAGTGCAGCGGCGAGGCAGGGGCTACCAACGGGTGCAGAGGAGTGTGTCCTGAGGTAGCAGAGCTGAGATGTAGCAGGGCTGAGATGTAGCAGGGCTGAGATGTACAGTTAGATGCTTTCATAGACGTGGCAGAGCAGAGCTGTTAGATGCAGCAGCGCTGAGTGTGTGAAGATGTAGCTGATCTGGTTGTTAATATTAAGTTGGGATGAGCTGGTCAAGATGTAGCAGAGCTGTAATATGTAGCAGAGCTCAGATGTTCTCTGTATAGATGCACAACACAGAGCTCAGATGTAGCAGGGCTCAGATACAGCAGGGATCAGATGTAGCAGGGCTCAGATACAGCAGGGCTCAGATGTATTAGAGCTATAATATGTAGCAGGGCTCAGATGTTCTCTGTATTAGATGCAAATCTCAGATGTAGCAGTGCTCGGATGTAGCAGAGCTCAGATGTAGCAGGGCTCAGATGTAGCAGGGCTCAGATACAGCAGGGCTCAGATGTAGCAGTGCTCGGATGTAGCAGGGCTCAGATGTAGCAGGGCTCAGATGTAGCAGGGCTCAGATGTAGCAGAGCTCAGATGTAGCAGAGCTCAGATATAGCAGGGCTCAGATACAGCAGGGCTCAGATGTAGCAGGGCTCAGATGTAGCAGAGCTCAGATATAGCAGTGCTCAGATACAGCAGGGCTCAGATGTAGCAGTGCTCGGATGTAGCAGGGCTCAGATATAGCAGAGCTCAGATGTAGCAGGGCTCAGATACAGCAGGGCTCAGATGTAGCAGGGCTCAGATGTAGCAGGGCTCAGATATAGCAGAGCTCAGATGTAGCAGAGCTCAGATATAGCAGGGCTCAGATACAGCAGGGCTCAGATGTAGCAGGGCTCAGATGTAGCAGGGCTCAGATATAGCAGAGCTCAGATGTAGCAGGGCTCAGATACAGCAGGGCTCAGATGTAGCAGGGCTCAGATGTAGCAGGGCTCAGATATAGCAGAGCTCAGATGTAGCAGAGCTCAGATATAGCAGGGCTCAGATACAGCAGGGCTCAGATGTAGCAGGGCTCAGATGTAGCAGAGCTCAGATATAGCAGTGCTCAGATACAGCAGGGCTCAGATGTAGCAGTGCTCGGATGTAGCAGGGCTCAGATATAGCAGAGCTCAGATGTAGCAGGGCTCAGATACAGCAGGGCTCAGATGTAGCAGGGCTCAGATGTAGCAGGGCTCAGATATAGCAGAGCTCAGATGTAGCAGAGCTCAGATGTAGCAGTGCTCGGATGTAGCAGGGCTCAGATATAGCAGAGCTCAGATGTAGCAGAGCTCAGATATAGCAGGGCTCAGATGTAGCAGGGCTCAGATACAGCAGGGCTCAGATGTAGCAGGGCTCAGATACAGCAGAGTTCAGATGTAGCAGGGCTCAGATGTAGCAGGGCTCAGATACAGCAGGGCTCAGATGTAGCAGGGCTCAGATGTAGCAGGGCTCAGATGTAGCAGGGCTCAGATGTAGCAGGGCTCAGATACAGCAGGGCTCAGATGTAGCAGGGCTCAGATACAGCAGGGCTCAGATGTAGCAGGGCTCAGATGTAGCAGAGTTCAGATGTAGCAGAGTTCAGATGTAGCAGGGCTCAGATGTAGCAGAGCTCAGATGTAGCAGAGCTCAGATGTAGCAGGGCTCAGATACAGCAGGGCTCAGATGTAGCAGGGCTCAGATGTAGCAGGGCTCAGATGTAGCAGGGCTCAGATGTAGCAGGGCTCGGATGTAGCAGGGCTCAGATGTAGCAGGGCTCAGATACAGCAGGGCTCAGATGTAGCAGAGCTCAGATATAGCAGGGCTCAGATGTAGCAGGGCTCAGATGTAGCAGGGCTCAGATGTAGCAGGGCTCAGATGTAGCAGGGCTCAGATGTAGCAGAGTTCAGATGTAGCAGAGCTCAGATACAGCAGGGCTCAGATGTAGCAGGGCTCAGATACAGCAGGGCTCAGATGTAGCAGGGCTCAGATACAGCAGGGCTCAGATGTAGCAGGGCTCAGATGTAGCAGGGCTCAGATGTAGCAGAGCTCAGATATAGCAGGGCTCAGATGTAGCAGGGCTCAGATGTAGCAGGGCTCAGATGTAGCAGGGCTCAGATGTAGCAGAGTTCAGATGTAGCAGTGCTGCTGGGCTCATGTGCTATCTGTGATGAATGACACAGTCGGCTCTGCTACATATCCCATCTTCCCTGCATACAGCGCTGGAGCTGAGCGGCTCGGTCCCTTCCCCGGTGGCATTGCTGGATGATCAGCACTGACATCTCCCAGATTGAGCTCCTGTCCTGCGGTGGCACTACAAGGCTCAGCAGAGTATAGGGGCGCAGTTCTCCCAGGGTGGCACTGCAGCTGACCCCTGCACCCTCCCTTCCTCCTTTCTCGTGGTGCCCACCTGTGATGTGTGTGGCTCTCCCCGCACCCCCTCGTTCTGTGCCGCCCTCGGGGTAGTTGGTTTATTATTATATTTAGTTTCACCCTTTTTCTTGGAGCTGCCACTAATAATAATAATGTGATGTTGCTGCAGCCGGGCACCTTCCCTGGCACTGTCCTGCCCCCTCTGGACCTTCTTGCCTCCTTGTTTGCCCCCTGGGTGCCCGGGCATAGTCGGTTTATTATATTTCCCCGTATTAGTCGGTTCCCGCTCGTGTTCTATGTTTGGCACTGCCGCCTGGCACCTTCCCTGGCACAATTCTGCCCTCTCTGGACTTTCTTGCCTACTTCTCTGCCCTCTGGGTGCCCGGGCACAGTCTGTTTATTATACTTTCTCCCTATTTGTCGGTGCCTGCTTCTGTTGATATGTTTGGCACCTTCCCTGGCACCTTCCCTTTCACTGCCCTGTATATTCCTAGGTGCAGGAATCCCCGGTTTTCCTCACTGCCCCCCGGGTGTTTGCACATAGGTGGCACATTATATTTTGTTTTACACATTTTTCTCAATGCCTGGTCATGTTAGTGGGATGGCACTGCCGCCTGGCACCGTCTATGGATCTACCCTGCCCCCTCTGGACTTTCTTGCCTCCTTTTCTGCCCTCTTGGTGCCCAGGCATAGTCAGTTAGTATTATGTTTTCTCCTTTTTAGTCGGTGCCCGCTCGTGTTCTATGTTTGGTACCGTCCCTGGCACCTTCCCTGGCACCTTCCCTGGCTCTACCCTGCACTTTCCTAGGTTGCAGGAATTCCCGGTTTTCTTCTTTGCCCCCCGGGTGTCTTGGCACAGTCGGCTTATTATATTTTCTCCCTATTTCTCGGTGCCCGCTTGTGTTGTATGTTTGGCACCTTCCCTGGCACCTTCCCTGGCTCTACCCTGCACTTTCCTAGGTTGCAGGATTCCAGGTTTTCTTCCCTGCCCCCGGGTGTTTGCACATTTTTCTCGGTGCCCGGTCTTGTTGGCGCTGCAGCCTGGCACATTCTTGTAGACTTGATGGATTCTTCCTCTCTGGCTTCTCGGTGCTTTGTGCCCGTTCTACATGTGATTTTTTTTTTTTTCCTTTTTTAGTGCCCATTAGTGCTATCCTCCCCTGACACTGTGCCCGGGCACTGTCCCCGGACCTCTGTGCCTCCTTCGTTGCTCTCTTGGTGCGTTGTGCATGTCACCCACTTGTGTCCCTTTGTGCAGGTGAATGTCGGTGGGCATTGCCGCCTGGCATCTTATCCATCATTTACCCTTCTTCACTTCCCTTGTCTCAGGAGCCCCCATAGATGACAGCAGCATTGTTACCAATGATCATTCCATACACTGTATATGTGTTCATCCTGATCGTCCTGATTCATGAATCTATGTCAAGACGTTCTAACCTGCAGCACAGAGGATTTCAGCCTTGGCACTGGTGTCAATTAGGTGACAAGCCCTATAGATGGCTGGAGGGAACAGTCCGGATTCTGGTATAATGTGACGGTGTGTTTGCAGTTGGTGAAACGCGTTGGCGGTTATCTGCGGTGCCAGCTGCGCGGGGTCTGCTCTGTCATCAGCAGTGATAAGGACGCGGCTCCTGCAGAGCGATAACCTCAGTTCTGAGAAGAAGCTGCTGCACAAATACGCAACATCAAGTGTCTCTGATGAGTCCTGTACAGGACAGGGTTAATGCTGCACTTAAAGGGTTTGTCCATGGATCAAGGGTCCAGTGAAGCCGGTGGATATCCAGTGTTTCCAGAGCGGTCTATTCCTGAATCCTCCTCATTAGACCATGTGGTTTATTTCCCCAGGTTGCCCTAAGAGCAGATGGTAATGTTTGGCCGATTACGGTACCCCTTTAAAAAACGCTTACTCTGAGTGGGCTGCAATACCAGACACAACCTGTGGACGTGGGGGCGCTGATTTTGGCAGAAAGCGGCCATGTTTCTCTAATCCTGGACATAAAGAAACACAAAAACTCAGCGTTTGCCCCGTCAGACGAGTGCATTGTAACAGAATGTCTAGGTAGAGCCCTGCTGGGGCCTTCTTCCCAAAACACAGCACTCCATGGCAATACTTGGGGGGTATTAGGCACAGTGGGGGCTCTAATTGTATGGGAAGAAGAGCGGATATAACATTGGTGCAGCCGTACAGGGGCCCAATGCTCAGGGGCTACATCCACCGGCATTATGAGGATCTATTGGACTGCGGCCCATGTACTGCTGCGGCACAGGCCCCTCTTCTGTCCGTGTCCGGCCTGCACACGGAGCAGTAGCCACAAGTAGTAGCCGCCACCTGTTTCCACCTGTTCTATTGTCCAGGGCTTTTATCACGGGGAGGAGATGAAAAGTTCCTTCACATCGAGGTCTTGTCAAGGTCGCGCTCATAAACCCGGGTGCCAAGACTTTTATAGGCTCCTACGGCTGGGGCTGAAGATTTATAGTCCATGGCATTCATCCATAAGCTGCGGCGACACTACAACTCCCAGAATACCAGACCAGGCTCTAAGGAATATTACATATTAGTATTATGGGTTTATCACAGACAAAGGAAGCACGCCCCCCAACCCCCCCCCCCCCCCCCCCGGGCACCGCACCTCGAATCCAACATATACAACCTGGGGTAAAATGTAGCATTGTGACTCTTATCAGCACAGCATTATATCGGCACTATTATGTGTGCACTGTATGGCTGTGTTATTGATAAATGGAGGCACCTCCTTTCCCCACATCACCTTTTATTTTGCCTGGAAACTGTCAAAAAGCAGGTGTTACTGATAGACCATAGGTTACAATGGGGAAGCTGAATACAATGAATGACCTCCTGATACAAGATCACTAAAGAAATAAGTCCTATAGCTTATAGTGTGCCTGATTGCTGATGGTTTCCAGATTAAAAAAGGGGGATTTATTCATTTTTGCATTTGTGCCTTTTTTTTTTTTGCTCTAGTTTTTGGTGTTTTCATTTGCACCCTATCCTTCTCATTATTTGCACCTTTTGAAGTTCCTGAGAGTTTTCAGATGTTTTTCACTGATTCATTATTTGTAACTCTTTTTTAAAAAATTGCTAAAGTTTTTGCACAAATGTTCTCCATCCACTCCCCCTTTCCTCCTCCCCCTTTCCTCCTCCCCCTTTCCTCCTCCCCCTTTCCTCCTCCCCCTTTCCTCCTCCCCCTTTCCTCCCCCTTTCCTCCCCCTTTCCTCCCCCTTTCCTCCCCCTTTCCTCCTTCTTTCCTCCCCCTTTCCTCCTTCTTTCCTCCCCCTTTCCTCCTTCTTTCCTCCCCCTTTCCTCCTTCTTTCCTCCTCTTCCCCCTTTCCTCCTCTTCCCCCTTTCCTCCTCTTCCCCCTTTCCTCCTCTTCCCCCTTTCCTCCTCTTCCTCCCCCTTTCCTCCTCTTCCTCCCCCTTTCCTCCTCTTCCTCCCCCTTTCCTCCTCTTCCTCCCCCTTTCCTCCTCTTCCTCCCCCTTTCCTCCTCTTCCTCCCCCTTTCCTCCTCTTCCTCCCCCTTTCCTCCTCTTCCTCCCCCTTTCCTCCTCCTCCTCCCCCTTTCCTCCCCCTTTCCTCCCCCTTTCCTCCTCCTTCTTTCCTCCCCCTTTCCTCCTCCTTCTTTCCTCCTCTTCCCCCTTTCCTCCTCTTCCCCCTTTCCTCCTCTTCCCCCTTTCCTCCTCTTCCCCCTTTCCTCCTCTTCCCCCTTTCCTCCTCTTCCCCCTTTCCTCCTCTTCCCCCTTTCCTCCTCTTCCCCCTTTCCTCCTCTTCCCCCTTTCCTCCTCTTCCCCCTTTCCTCCTCTTCCCCCTTTCCTCCTCTTCCCCCTTTCTTCCTCTCCTCCCCCTTTCCTCCTCTTCCCCCTTTCTTCCTCTCCTCCCCCTTTCCTCCTCTCCTCCCCCTTTCCTCCTCTTCCCCCTTTCCTCCTCTCCTCCCCCTTTCCTCCTCTTCCCCCTTTCCTCCTCTTCCCCCTTTCCTCCTCTTCCTCCCCCTTTCCTCCTCTTCCTCCCCCTTTCCTCCTCTTCCTCCCCCTTTCCTCCTCTTCCTCCCCCTTTCCTCCTCTTCCTCCCCCTTTCCTCCTCTTCCTCCCCCTTTCCTCCTCCTCCTCCCCCTTTCCTCCCCCTTTCCTCCCCCTTTCCTCCTCCTTCTTTCCTCCCCCTTTCCTCCTCCTTCTTTCCTCCTCTTCCCCCTTTCCTCCTCTTCCCCCTTTCCTCCTCTTCCCCCTTTCCTCCTCTTCCCCCTTTCCTCCTCTTCCCCCTTTCCTCCTCTTCCCCCTTTCCTCCTCTTCCCCCTTTCCTCCTCTTCCCCCTTTCCTCCTCTTCCCCCTTTCCTCCTCTTCCCCCTTTCTTCCTCTCCTCCCCCTTTCCTCCTCTCCTCCCCCTTTCCTCCTCTTCCCCCTTTCCTCCTCTTCCCCCTTTCCTCCTCTTCCCCCTTTCCTCCTCTCCTCCCCCTTTCCTCCTCTTCCCCCTTTCCTCCTCTCCTCCCCCTTTCCTCCTCTTCCCCCTTTCCTCCTCTTCCCCCTTTCCTCCTCTTCCTCCCCCTTTCCTCCTCTTCCTCCCCCTTTCCTCCTCTTCCCCCTTTCCTCCTCTCCTCCCCCTTTCCTCCTCCTCCCCCTTTCCTCCCCCTCCCTTCCCCCACTCCTGATGGGATTTTCTCTGTGCCTGAAATTTTTTAGGGCACAAATGCAACATTTTAGTGAAATGCAATTTTATTTATTTTTTAGCTAAAAAATTACAAAAAAGGTTAAAAGCAAAAATAAAGAACATTTTTCTACTTTCTGCAAAGTTCATGAACAACATCGGGCTTTTTAAAGAATTAAACACTTATCAAGGAGCACCCCCCCCCCAAAAAATGATGAATCCAGGCCCCGTGGATTATTAGCTGTGTGCAGCCTGCTTGCTGATGGTTTCCAGTTTACAAAGGTGTAATATTTACATTCCACAACAATGAAAAGCGTAAAGATACAGTATTTGGCTATTAGAAAGCTGAAGATGGAATTAAGGGGAACTCCACCTCTTCCGTGCCGTTTGCGGGATCTTGCTCCGCCGCTGATCTCCTGCTCGGTTTATACTCCGGCATGCCAGTAGATCATATGGATGGAGCTCTCCTTTAATTGGATGTCTCAGGAAAGAAAAGGTTAATACCAAACAGGAATTAACTGGTGGTGAAGTGTCAGCTGAACCCGGGTGACCCTGGAGCTCCTCGGGACGTCACTCGTCCTATGGCTGCTCCCCGGAGTTTATAAGCTGTAAATTATAATATCCGATGGGTGTTACGACATTGGGAGAAATGTACAGCCTGTAGTATGGGGAGGTGGGAGAAGGAGGGACCGTCCATCATGGAGGGTCCGGTGATGAGGACGTGACCCCTCCTGGAGATGCTCCCTAAAATCACATGTATTGGATAAGGAGCTAACTCCAGGTGTGAACTAACCCCTGTCCATTCCCAAAATGATGGCCAAAAAGATGTCTCCTGCTGTGGTGCCTCCAGATCTCTGCCTGATCTCCAGTGGTCCTAGGAAGGACGCTCAGCTCCACGGTGTATGGCAAACCCCCGTGTACCACCTCCGACCGCCGACAGGTTGATCCCCTAACAACACACCAACCCCAACATTTTAGATCCAAAATGGAACCAAATGCCAAAATCTGAAGGTGGAGTTACCAGCAGAGCGCGTGGTGGTACCTGTGCCCAACACAGGACAGACGGAGACTCTGGACAGTAGATAAGAGCCGTGTGGCCATGACGGCCTCATGTAACTAAAAGACAATGAATGCGTAGAGTTTCACAACTTTCTAATATAAAGTTTGTTCTTCAATTCCCTGACGTTTTCAAGACTCCTGCACTATAAAGTTCACACACTGCGTTTTTTTGACACTCCGTTTTTGTGCGTTTTTTGTGGCAAAATACGCACCCGCGGCAAAAAAAAGCGGCAAACATTTTTTTAGTCCAGCCAGGTACAACTAGGCAGCTGGGGATTGGAATCCACAGCGCAGGGTGCCCAAGCTTTCTGGATACCCCCGCTGCGAATTGCAGTCTGCAGCCACCCCAGAAAATGGTGTTTTCAAAAAAGCGCCATCTTCCAGCTGCCCTGATGCCGGGTGGCTCGCTGGGTAATAATGGGGTTAGGGCTAGTTGTATATTATCAGCTAGCCCTAAGCCAGAAATTCATGGTGTCATGCCAAAATTAGACATGGCCACCATGAATTTCTAGTAAAGATAAAAAAAAACACAACACAGAGAAAAATATTTTTATTAGAAATAAAACACAACACAATTAGTGACTCCATCTTTATTGAAATAAATAACCCCCCTCCTCCGCATTAATCCTGGGTCAAGGGTCCCGTGCCGTCCAAACCGGATACAATATCATCTGATCGGTTTGCTGGAAGGCAAAGCGATTAGATGATGTGTCAGGTTCAAGGATGTGAATTCCATGACACAGCAGCTGATTGTATAAAAGCCGTTTATACAATCAGCTGATGCATCAGTGCAAAAAAAAAAAAAATACACACCTCTGTGCAGACTCCAGGCCGATCACTCCAGGAGCTACCGGTAATCAGTGAAGTGGTCTCTTGACGGCATCAGCTGATAGTTTAAGCCGGTCGGGCGGTAAAAAGCCGGCGTCACCGCGAGACTTACGATCAGCTGATGCGTCAGGTGACCGCATCAGTTGATCACCGCCAGGTCCTGCAGCTATTGGACGTGCCTGGGCGTGAGCACACAGCCGGAGCAGGGGTGGCGGTACTGGGAAGAGGAGCTGGGAGCATGGCACCGGGAGTCTGCAGACAGGTGAGTATGACATTTTTTTTTTTCTACTGTTCACTTTTGTTTTCACAGCTGCTTCCACCTCCCGCCGGACATGGCGCAGGACGGGAGCGGACATGGCGCCGCACGGGAGCGGACATGGCACCGGGTGGGTGGTGCTTGTGTGCTCAGTACTCGTACTTAGTGATGAGTGGGCACTACCATGCTCGGGTGCTCAGTACTGGTAACTAGTGATGAGCGGGCACTACCATGCTCAGGTGCTCAGTACTGGTAACTAGTGATGAGCGGGCACTACCATGCTCGGGTGCTCAGTACTGGTAACTAGTGATGAGCGGGCACTACCATGCTCGGGTGCTCAGTACTGGTAACTAGTGATGAGCGAGCACTACCATGCTCGGGTGCTCGGTACTTGTAACTAGTGATGAGTGGGCACTACCATGCTCGGGTGCTCGGTACTTGTAACTAGTGATGAGCGGGCACTACCATGCTCGGGTGTTCAGTACTGGTAACTAGTGATGAGCAGGCACTACCATGCTCGGGTGCTCAGTACTGGTAACTAGTGATGAGTGGGCACTACCATGCTCGGGTGCTCGGTACTTGTAACTAGTGATGAGCGGGCACTACCATGCTCGGGTGCTCAGTACTGGTAACTAGTGATGAGCGGACACTACCATGCTCGGGTTCTCAGTACTGGTAACTAGTGATGAGCGGGCACTACCATGCTCAGGTGCTCTGTACTGGTAACTAGTGATGAGCGGGCACTACCATGCTCGGGTGCTCAGTACTGGTAACTAGTGATGAGCGGGCACTACCATGCTCGGGTGCTCAGTACTGGTAACTAGTGATGAGCGGGCACTACCATGCTCGGGTGCTCAGTACTGGTAACTAGTGATGAGCAGCAGGTACTACCATGCTCGGGTGCTCAGTACTCATAACTAGTGATGAGCGGGCACTACCATGCTCAGGTGCTCAGTACTCGTAACTAGTGATGAGCAGGCACTACCATGCTCGGGTGCTCAGTACTCGTAACTAGTGATGAGCGGGCACTACCATGCTCGGGTGCTCAGTACTGGTAACTAGTGATGAGTGGGCACTACCATGCTCGGGTGCTCAGTACTCGTAACTAGTGATGAGCGGGCACTACCATGCTTGGGTGCTCAGTACTGGTAACTAGTGATGAGCAGCAGGTACTACCATGCTCGGGTGCTCAGTACTGGTAACTAGTGATGAGCGGGCACTACCATGCTCGGGTGCTCAGTACTGGTAACTAGTGATGAGCGGGCACTACCATGCTCGGGTGCTCAGTACTGGTAACTAGTGATGAGCGGGCACTACCATGCTCGGGTGCTCAGTACTCGTAACTAGTGATGAGCGGGCACTACCATGCTCGGGTGCTCAGTACTCGTAACTAGTGATGAGCGGGCACTACCATGCTCGGGTGCTCAGTACTCGTAACTAGTGATGAGCGGGCACTACCATGCTCGGGTGCTCAGTACTCGTAACTAGTGATGAGCGGGCACTGCCATGCTCGGGTGCTCAGTACTCGTAACTAGTGATGAGCGGGCACTACCATGCTCAGGTGCTCAGTACTGGTAACTAGTGATGAGCGGGCACTACCATGCTCGGGTGCTCAGTACTGGTAACTAGTGATGAGCGGGCACTACCATGCTCAGGTTCTCAGTACTCGTAACTAGTGATGAGCGGGCACTACCATGCTCGGGTGCTCTGTACACGTAACTAGTGATGAGCGGGCACTACCATGCTCAGGTGCTCAGTACTGGTAACTAGTGATGAGCGGGCACTACCATGCTCGGGTGCTCAGTACTCGTAACTAATGATGAGCGGGCACTACCATGCTCAGGTGCTCAGTACTAGTAACTAGTGATGAGCGGGCACTACCATGCTCAGGTGCTCAGTACTAGTAACTAGTGATGAGCGGACACTACCATGCTCAGGTGCTCAGTACTGGTAACTAGTGATGAGCGGGCACTACCATGCTCAGGTGCTCAGTACTGGTAACTAGTGATGAGCGGGCACTACCATGCTCGGATGCTCTGTACTCGTAACTAGTGATGAGCGGACACTACCATGCTCGGGTGCTCAGTACTAGTAACTAGTGATGAGCGGGCACTACCATGCTCAGGTGCTCAGTACTGGTAACTAGTGATGAGCGGGCACTACCATGCTCGGGTGCTTAGTACTCGTAACTAGTGATGAGCGGGCACTACCATGCTCAGGTGCTCAGTACTGGTAACTAGTGATGAGCGGGCACTACCATGCTCGGGTGCTCAGTACTGGTAACTAGTGATGAGCGGGCACTACCATGCTCGGGTGCTCAGTACTCGTAACTAGTGATGAGTGGGCACTACCATGCTCGGGTGCTCAGTACTCGTAACTAGTGATGAGCGGGCACTACCATGCTCGGGTGCTCAGTACTCGTAACTAGTGATGAGCGGGCACTACCATGCTTGGGTGCTCAGTACTGGTAACTAGTGATGAGCAGCAGGTACTACCATGCTCGGGTGCTCAGTACTGGTAACTAGTGATGAGCGGGCACTACCATGCTCGGGTGCTCAGTACTCGTAACTAGTGATGAGCGGGCACTACCATGCTCGGGTGCTCAGTACTCGTAACTAGTGATGAGCGGGCACTACCATGCTCGGGTGCTCAGTACTCGTAACTAGTGATGAGCGGGCACTACCATGCTCGGGTGCTCAGTACTCGTAACTAGTGATGAGCGGGCACTGCCATGCTCGGGTGCTCAGTACTCGTAACTAGTGATGAGCGGGCACTACCATGCTCAGGTGCTCAGTACTCGTAACTAGTGATGAGCGGGCACTACCATGCTCGGGTGCTCAGTACTGGTAACTAGTGATGAGCGGGCACTACCATGCTCAGGTTCTCAGTACTTGTAACTAGTGATGAGCGGGCACTACCATGCTCGGGTGCTCTGTACACGTAACTAGTGATGAGCGGGCACTACCATGCTCAGGTGCTCAGTACTGGTAACTAGTGATGAGCGGGCACTACCATGCTCGGGTGCTCAGTACTCGTAACTAGTGATGAGCGGGCACTACCATGCTCGGGTGCTCAGTACTGGTAACTAGTGATGAGTGGGCACTACCATGCTCGGGTGCTCAGTACTCGTAACTAGTGATGAGCGGGCACTACCATGCTTGGGTGCTCAGTACTGGTAACTAGTGATGAGCAGCAGGTACTACCATGCTCGGGTGCTCAGTACTGGTAACTAGTGATGAGCGGGCACTACCATGCTCGGGTGCTCGGTACTTGTAACTAGTGATGAGCGGGCACTACCATGCTCGGGTGCTCAGTACTGGTAACTAGTGATGAGCGGGCACTACCATGCTCAGGTGCTCAGTACTGGTAACTAGTGATGAGCGGGCACTACCATGCTCGGGTGCTCAGTACTGGTAACTAGTGATGAGCGGGCACTACCATGCTCGGGTGCTCAGTACTGGTAACTAGTGATGAGCGAGCACTACCATGCTCGGGTGCTCAGTACTTGTAACTAGTGATGAGTGGGCACTACCATGCTCGGGTGCTCGGTACTTGTAACTAGTGATGAGCGGGCACTACCATGCTCGGGTGTTCAGTACTGGTAACTAGTGATGAGCAGGCACTACCATGCTCGGGTGCTCAGTACTGGTAACTAGTGATGAGTGGGCACTACCATGCTCGGGTGCTCGGTACTTGTAACTAGTGATGAGCGGGCACTACCATGCTCGGGTGCTCAGTACTGGTAACTAGTGATGAGCGGACACTACCATGCTCGGGTTCTCAGTACTGGTAACTAGTGATGAGCGGGCACTACCATGCTCGGGTGCTCAGTACTGGTAACTAGTGATGAGTGGGTACTACCATGCTCGGGTGCTCAGTACTCGTAACTAGTGATGAGCGGGCACTACCATGCTTGGGTGCTCAGTACTGGTAACTAGTGATGAGCAGCAGGTACTACCATGCTCGGGTGCTCAGTACTGGTAACTAGTGATGAGCGGGCACTACCATGCTCGGGTGCTCAGTACTCGTAACTAGTGATGAGCGGGCACTACCATGCTCGGGTGCTCAGTACTCGTAACTAGTGATGAGCGGGCACTACCATGCTCGGGTGCTCAGTACTCGTAACTAGTGATGAGCGGGCACTACCATGCTCGGGTGCTCAGTACTCGTAACTAGTGATGAGCGGGCACTGCCATGCTCGGGTGCTCAGTACTCGTAACTAGTGATGAGCGGGCACTACCATGCTCGGATGCTCTGTACTCGTAACTAGTGATGAGCGGACACTACCATGCTCGGGTGCTCAGTACTAGTAACTAGTGATGAGCGGGCACTACCATGCTCAGGTGCTCAGTACTGGTAACTAGTGATGAGCGGGCACTACCATGCTCGGGTGCTCAGTACTCGTAACTAGTGATGAGCGGGCACTACCATGCTCAGGTGCTCAGTACTGGTAACTAGTGATGAGCGGGCACTACCATGCTCGGGTGCTCAGTACTGGTAACTAGTGATGAGCGGGCACTACCATGCTCGGGTGCTCAGTACTCGTAACTAGTGATGAGTGGGCACTACCATGCTCGGGTGCTCAGTACTCGTAACTAGTGATGAGCGGGCACTACCATGCTCGGGTGCTCAGTACTCGTAACTAGTGATGAGCGGGCACTACCATGCTTGGGTGCTCAGTACTGGTAACTAGTGATGAGCAGCAGGTACTACCATGCTCGGGTGCTCAGTACTGGTAACTAGTGATGAGCGGGCACTACCATGCTCGGGTGCTCAGTACTCGTAACTAGTGATGAGCGGGCACTACCATGCTCGGGTGCTCAGTACTCGTAACTAGTGATGAGCGGGCACTACCATGCTCGGGTGCTCAGTACTCGTAACTAGTGATGAGCGGGCACTACCATGCTCGGGTGCTCAGTACTCGTAACTAGTGATGAGCGGGCACTGCCATGCTCGGGTGCTCAGTACTCGTAACTAGTGATGAGCGGGCACTACCATGCTCAGGTGCTCAGTACTCGTAACTAGTGATGAGCGGGCACTACCATGCTCGGGTGCTCAGTACTGGTAACTAGTGATGAGCGGGCACTACCATGCTCAGGTTCTCAGTACTTGTAACTAGTGATGAGCGGGCACTACCATGCTCAGGTTCTCAGTACTTGTAACTAGTGATGAGCGGGCACTACCATGCTCGGGTGCTCTGTACACGTAACTAGTGATGAGCGGGCACTACCATGCTCAGGTGCTCAGTACTGGTAACTAGTGATGAGCGGGCACTACCATGCTCGGGTGCTCAGTACTCGTAACTAATGATGAGCGGGCACTACCATGCTCAGGTGCTCAGTACTAGTAACTAGTGATGAGCGGGCACTACCATGCTCAGGTGCTCAGTACTAGTAACTAGTGATGAGCGGACACTACCATGCTCAGGTGCTCAGTACTGGTAACTAGTGATGAGCGGGCACTACCATGCTCAGGTGCTCAGTACTGGTAACTAGTGATGAGCGGGCACTACCATGCTCGGATGCTCTGTACTCGTAACTAGTGATGAGCGGGCACTACCATGCTCAGGTGCTCAGTACTGGTAACTAGTGATGAGCGGGCACTACCATGCTCGGGTGCTCAGTACTCGTAACTAGTGATGAGCGGGCACTACCATGCTCAGGTGCTCAGTACTGGTAACTAGTGATGAGCGGGCACTACCATGCTCATGTGCTCAGTACTCGTAACTAGTGATGAGCGGGCACTACCATGCTCGGGTGCTCAGTACTGGTAACTAGTGATGAGCGGGCACTACCATGCTCGGGTGCTCAGTACTCGTAACTAGTGATGAGCGGGCACTACCATGCTCAGGTGCTCAGTACTCGTAACTAGTGATGAGCGGGCACTACCATGCTCAGGTGCTCAGTACTAGTAACTAGTGATGAGCGGGCACTACCATGCTCGGGTGCTCAGTACTGGTAACTAGTGATGAGCGGACACTACCATGCTCGGGTGCTCAGTACTGGTAACTAGTGATGAGCGGGCACTACCATGCTCGGGTGCTCAGTACTGGTAACTAGTGATGAGCGGGCACTACCATGCTCGGGTGCTCAGTACTGGTAACTAGTGATGAGCGGGCACTACCATGCTCGGGTGCTCAGTACTGGTAACTAGTGATGAGCGGACACTGCCATGCTCGGGTGCTCAGTACTGGTAACTAGTGATGAGCGGGCACTACCATGCTCGGGTGCTCAGTACTGGTAACTAGTGATGAGCGGGCACTACCATGCTCGGGTGCTCTGTACTGGTAACTAGTGATGAGTGGGCACTACCATGCTCGGGTGCTCAGTACTGGTAACTAGTGATGAGTGGGCACTACCATGCTCGGGTGCTCAGTACTGGTAACTAGTGATGAGCGGGCACTACCATGCTCAGGTGCTCAGTACTAGTAACTAGTGATGAGCGGGCACTACCATGCTCGGGTGCTCAGTACTGGTAACTAGTGATGAGCGGACACTACCATGCTCGGGTGCTCAGTACTGGTAACTAGTGATGAGCGGGCACTACCATGCTCTGGTGCTCAGTACTGGTAACTAGTGATGAGCGGGCACTACCATGCTCGGGTGCTCTGTACTGGTAACTAGTGATGAGTGGGCACTACCATGCTCAGGTGCTCAGTACTGGTAACTAGTGATGAGCGGGCACTACCATGCTCGGGTGCTCAGTACTGGTAACTAGTGATGAGCGGGCACTACCATGCTCGGGTGCTCAGTACTGGTAACTAGTGATGAGCGGGCACTACCATGCTCTGGTGCTCAGTACTGGTAACTAGTGATGAGTGGGCACTACCATGCTCGGGTGCTCAGTACTGGTAACTAGTGATGAGCTGGCACTACCATGCTCAGGTGCTCAGTACTGGTAACTAGTGATGAGCGGGCACTACCATGCTCTGGTGCTCAGTACTGGTAACTAGTGATGAGTGGGCACTACCATGCTCGGGTGCTCAGTACTGGTAACTAGTGATGAGCGGGCACTACCATGCTCAGGTGCTCAGTACTGGTAACTAGTGATGAGTGGGCACTACCATGCTCGGGTGCTCAGTACTGGTAACTAGTGATGAGCGGGCACTACCATGATTGGGTGCTCAGTACTGGTAACTAGTGATGAGCGGGCACTACCATGCTCGGATGCTTAGTACTGGTAACTAGTGATGAGCGGGCACTACCATGCTCAGGTGCTCAGTACTGGTAACTAGTGATGAGCTGGCACTACCATGCTCGGGTGCTCAGTACTGGTAACTAGTGATGAGCGGGCACTACCATGCTCGGGTGCTCAGTACTGGTAACTAGTGATGAGCGGGCACTACCATGCTCTGGTGCTCAGTACTGGTAACTAGTGATGAGTGGGCACTACCATGCTCGGGTGCTCAGTACTGGTAACTAGTGATGAGTGGGCACTACCATGCTCGGGTGCTCAGTACTGGTAACTAGTGATGAGCGGGCACTACCATGCTCTGGTGCTCAGTACTGGTAACTAGTGATGAGCGGGCACTACCATGCTCGGGTGCTCAGTACTCGTAACTAGTGATGAGCGGGCACTACCATGCTCGGGTGCTCAGTACTGGTAACTAGTGATGAGCAGGCACTACCATGCTCGGGTGCTCAGTACTGGTAACTAGTGATGAGTGGGCACTACCATGCTCGGGTGCTCAGTACTGGTAACTAGTGATGATCGGGCACTACCATGCTCAGGTGCTCAGTACTCGTAACTAGTGATGAGCGGGCACTACCATGCTCAGGTGCTCAGTACTGGTAACTAGTGATGAGTGGGCACTACCATGCTCGGGTGCTCAGTACTGGTAACTAGTGATGATCGGGCACTACCATGCTCGGGTGCTCAGTACTCGTAACTAGTGATGAGCGGGCACTACCATGCTCAGGTGCTCAGTACTGGTAACTAGTGATGAGCAGGCACTACCATGCTCGGGTGCTCAGTACTCGTAACTAGTGATGAGCGGGCACTATCATGCTCAGGTGCTCAGTACTGGTAACTAGTGATGAGTGGGCACTACCATGCTCGGGTGCTCAGTACTGGTAACTAGTGATGAGTGGGCACTACCATGCTCAGGTGCTCAGTACTGGTAACTAGTGATGAGCGGGCACTACCATGCTCGGGTGCTCAGTACTGGTAACTAGTGATGAGCGGGCACTACCATGCTCAGGTGCTCAGTACTGGTAACTAGTGATGAGCGGGCACTACCATGCTCAGGTGCTCGGTACTGGTAACTAGTGATGAGCGGGCACTACCATGCTCGGGTGCTCAGTACTGGTAACTAGTGATGAGTGGACACTACCATGCTCGGGTGCTCAGTACTGGTAACTAGTGATGAGCGGGCACTACCATGCTCGGGTGCTCAGTACTGGTAACTAGTGATGAGCGGGCACTACCATGCTCGGGTGCTCAGTACTGGTAACTAGTGATGAGCGGGCACTACCATGCTCGGGTGCTCAGTACTGGTAACTAGTGATGAGCGGGCACTACCATGCTCGGGTGCTCAGTACTGGTAACTAGTGATGAGCGGGCACTACCATGCTCGGGTTTACATTTAGGGCAATTAACACTTTCTGTGCTGCTTCCGCTTGTTACAGTGTGTCAGTAGAGGTTGGATCATTTGCAATTGGTAAATGTCATCTTTTTTGATACTTTGTACCTGTGGTGTTAGACAATGTCCCCCTGTGCTCAGTTTATACCTTTCACTGGTGTATTCTGGTTCATTAGTAAAGGGGGTCCATTTTTTGTTCTCAATTCTCAGGATCCCAGATCTCGCCTCTTCCGCCCCTAAATTCTTGTATTGGATACTGTCAGTGGCGCTGTATATATCACATATATTCTAGAATGTGACGTCTCCATTTCTCTTTCCGTTATTAATATTCTGACTTTAATCCTTTTTGGAAAGACGACGTTCTTTCTTAATTTTTTCATCTAGACCCTTAACCCCTCGCTCCCCTGCAGGGTCTATAATTGGCCCGAGCAGACGGTCGCTGTGCGTCTGATCCCGGACCCCTGATGTCTCTCCCCGACCACGGTCCCCACCTGCAATAACAAGATGGTCCTCACCAGCACAGATATGTTCCAGTGGTGGGAGACCCTGTGCTTTACATCACGTACACAAGACTTTTTCCGACCCCCCCCAAGGACCATTTTATCATATATCAGCAATGTGTGATGCTTCTCATTGGATCCAAATATCACTATTCAATTAATTACCCCCGGCAGTACTCAATCCGGCCTCTGGATGGCGATAGAGTGCACAAAGAAAAATACCTGAGACACTTTAAGGCTGAGTTCACACGTTAATCATCTGTTAAAAGAGGATCTGTCCGCAACAAAGTTTTGCAAAGACAATAATTGATTTTAGCTGCATCTGTTTTTTAACGTTGGACTCTATGGAAACTGATTCTGTAAGAAAAACAATGAATCCTTTACAAACTAAAGAACAATAGAGGCTAAACAGCACTCCGTTAACGGATCCATAGACTCCAATGTTAAAAAAATGGATCCAATTAAAATCAATTATTTAAAAACAGACAAAAATTGTTGTGTTTGCAGAATGGAGATCACTGCAGGATCTACCGGATCATTACCGGAGGTGTGAACTCAGCCGAAAGACACAACCTGTGCTGTAATGGAAAGCAGAAGACACAACATAATTACTGCCATACATTATATATTACTTGCTGTTTTGACAATTTTATTCCTTTATAGTTACTGAATACTGATCAGTCAGAGCGGAAGTAGTGTACAGTGCAGAATACTGAGAGCAAATACCCTGCAGAATTACAGCTATATATCCATATTATTACTATAATACTGCCCCTATATACAGGAATATAACTACTATAATACTGCCACCTATGTACAAGAATATAACTACTATAATACTGCCCCTATGTACAAGAATATCACTACTATAATACTGCCCCTATGTACAAGAATATATCTACTATAATACTGCTCCTATGTACAAGAATATAACTACTATAATACTGCCCCCTATGTAGAAGAATATAACTACTATAATACTGCCCCTATGTAGAAGAATATAACTACTATAATACTGCCCCTATGTACAAGAATATAACTACTATAATACTGCTCCCTATGTACAAGAATATAACTACTATAATACTGCACCTATGTACAAGAATATAACTACTATAATACTGCTCCTATGTACAAGAATATAACTACTATAATACTGCCCCCTATGTACAAGAATATAACTACTATAATACTGCTCCTATATACAGGAATATAACTACTATAATACTGCCCCCTATGTACAAGAATATAACTGCGATAATACTGCCCCTATGTACAAGAATATAACTACTATAATACTGCTCCCTATGTACAAGAATATAACTACTATAATACTGCCCCCTATGTACAAGAATATAACTACTATAATACTGCCCCTATGTACAAGAATATAACTACGATAATACTGCCCCTATGTAAGAATATAACTACTATAATACTGCCCCTATGTACAAGAATATAACTGCTATAATACTGCCCCTATGTATAAGAATATAACTACTATAATACTGCCCCCTATATACAAGAATATAACTACTATAATACTGCCCCTATGTGCAAGAATATAACTACTATAATACTGCTATATACAAGAATATAACTACTATAATACTGCCCCTATGTACAAGAATATAACTACTATAATACTGCCCCTATGTACAAGAATATCACTACTATAATACTGCTCCTATGTACAAGAATATAACTACTATAATACTGCCCCCTATGTACAAGAATATAACTACTATAATACTGCCCCTATGTACAAGAATATAACTACTATAATACTGCCCCCTATGTACAAGAATATAACTGCTATAATACTGCCCCAATGTACAAGAATATAACTACTATAATACTGCCCCCTATGTACAAGAATATAACTACTATATTACTGCCCCTATGTACAAGAATATAACTGCTATAATACTGCCCCTATGTAGAAGAACATGTGTTATCATGGTTAGTAGTTATATGACGCAGTGCAGTAAATATTAGTGATCTGTGTTTTTCTTAGTCGCGGTGTTATTTACCTTGCTTTTTCCACCGTCCTGGCGTTTCATCTTTCTGCCTGTCGTTGTATAAACAGTTTATTTTTGGCCGGATTCCTTTACATTGGGCGATTGTTGTACACGTGGCCACTTTCCGTGCTGTTCTTCTTTTTCGGCGCTTCCATTACCTGTAGTCGACCTCACAGATTATTTGCTGAGGCGGCGGCTCCTGGTGAAGCGTGTGACAGTCGTCCCATTAGCGAGCACTTATCCCCCAGGACTCGGCCACATCTCCATTAGTCGTCCTTTCTCCTGGATTGTAAGAATCCTTATAAATCTCTTGTCCGTACAGTTTGGTTACAGTGAGGCTATAATGCCGCCATATGATCGGCTCCTCTACAAATTCCGTTTTATTTCAGGAGCTCGGGAGATCTGGGTCACTTTTTTTGGATGGATTTTTTCCCCCTTTTCCGCGTCATTTTTGTGCAGATTCTTTGGTGCCACCCGCGGTTCTGTATCGGTTTCCCCCGTAATGAGCGCTCATGGCGAGATCGTAATTACGTTGTGTGCTTTGCGCTCAGCACGATCATCTCCAGTTTTTAGGAATAAAAATATTTTCGCTCTTCATAATATAAAAAAAAAATGTTACATTTAGCTTTAATGTGCGGCGCCTCGTGCAGCTCGTGACCTATATTCAGCTCACAGTATATTGCTATATAGGATGTACAGGATGGCAGTGTAATGTAAACGTCTGAAATCCTACATCTTTCTCATGAATAGCTTGGGCTGCTGCTTTGGATTTCCCCCATGCTTTATTCTGCACCTATGCGAGGCTACATTGGATGCTCCTGTGATAGACAGAAGCGCGCCATAAAGCAAGTGCATGAGGAAAGGATTTGCAGCAGAAGTTTAGAGTTTAAGGGGTGCCTCCACACCTCCACCATGTGTGACGGTAGGGATTGTGTTTTCAGGGTGATGTGCAGGATTAGTTTTCCTCCAGGATTGCCCGGTATTTAGCTCCATCCATCTTACCATCACTTCTGACCAGCTTCCTTGCCCCTGCTGAAGAAAAGCCTCCCCACAACAGGATGCTGCCTCCACACCTCCACCATTTGTGATGGTGGGGATGGTGTTTTCAGGGTGATGGGTAGTATTAGTTTTCCTGCAGGATTGCCCTGTATTTGGATTCATCCATCTTCCAATCACATTTGATCAGTTTCCCTGCACCTGCTGAAGAAAAACCTCACACCAGCATGCTGCTTTCACCATGTGTGATGGTGGGGATGGTGTTTTCAGGGTGATGTACAGTATTAGTTTTCCTCCAGGATTGCCCTGCATTTAGCTCCATCCATCTTCCCATCACCTCCTCTGACCATCTTCCCTGCCCCTGCTGGAGAAAAGTCACCCACAGCATTATGCAGCCACCACGATTTATGATGGTGGGGATGGTGTTTTCAGGGTCATGTACAGTATTAGTTTTCCTCCAGGATTGCCCTGCATTTAGCTCCATCCATCTTCCCATCACCTCCTCTGACCATCTTCCCTGCCCCTGCTGGAGAAAAGTCACCCCACAGCATTATGCAGCCACCACCATTTATGATGGTGGGGATGGTGTTTTCAGGGTCATGTGCAGTGTTAGTTTTCTGCCACAAATAACATTCTGCATTTACTCCAAAATATTCTACCTTTACACTTCACAAATACTTATACTTAGTGTTGGTATGTGTCACAGGTGACACAGTCCCTTGGTGTCTGGCTATGGAAGGTTACAACATTTGGCTGCATAAACTGCTCCCTGAGCTTCTATCATTCCTGCTTGGTTTTCATCCCTTTCCCTTTAGTACTCTGGGGTATTGTTTAGCCTGTCAGCTGCTGTTCATCAGCCCATGTCCCATGTCAATATATTCCTTCACTTTATATTACTCGGTGCTGGTGATATTTGATACATCTGTATAATGTCTTCAGTGCAAGCAGGCGGCTTGCATGCATCAGGAGAATCTTGGTGGTTGTTGCAGCTTCTCTCCGTGAGACAACTAGAGATAAGTTTATAGTTTTCCCTTGGAATATCTGTGATATCACCGGATGGGCAGCCGGTGTATTTAGAGATGTTCGCTGACCCAAGACCATGACCCCTCGCTATCAGTCCCCCAATACTCCACTGTGACCCCACTGCAAACTGAGTCTTGACATCAATAGGCTTTTCAGCAAGACGGAGCGAAGAGCTCATATGGTGCCAATAGAAGAAAGTGAAGGTCATAGGTCATGAACCTTACGAATGTAAAGGGTATCCTTAAGATTCTAATTGTTACCCCCAGGTCTTACCGGATCGGTAGCGCTTCATGAAGCAGCTTAGCCATCACTCGAGAGGTTGGAAAACCAATTAAAAAATATAATGCACTGATTCTCCTTTGGGAGCTTTACCTTGAATATGAAGTCTTGCAGGCAATGCTCCATGGGAAAAAATATGCAAATTAGGTCTGCAAATGTGACATGGCTGCATATTGATCCTTCCTGGTCTTAATCGCTAGACAGACACCGTAATAAAACTGTATCTGCCGTGAGTCTGAATAGCCGTGATTTGCAGCCGCCTCCCGCCATATAGATGTCATAGGACTCTGCACCCGTGAGAAAAGGCGGATGCGGTTCATGCTAGTGATATCTGACATAAGTGGGTAGAAAACGGACCATGGCCGATGATCTGTGTAGGGCAGGGGTAGGAGACTGGGAAGGTTCCCGGGGACTGCAGTAATAAGGCCACCGGCCCTTTCATTCTTCCTCAGGCTGCAAGTATACATACAACATACACTACTACACGCTGCAGGGCACGCAACTCTGGATTACGTCCTAACACTGCGCAGGGACAGCATTAGGACCCTCTTTATGTGCACTCTGTGCTGCGGTCCCCCTCCGATCATGAAGGTAGCAGTCGCGGCTTGTTGCAGGTGATATATACAGCCGTTTTGGTGTCTCCTCTGTTATAATATATATATACAGCATCATGTGTCTTCTATGTGATGTATATAGCAGTTTTGGTCTCTCTTTTGTGATGTCTATATACAACAGTCTGTTTTGTTTGTAATGTATACAGCAGTGTTGGTGTTTCCTGTGTGATGTATCGGCACGCTTGGTATTTTCTATGAGATGTATACACAGCAGTCTCTGAGTGTCCTATGTATATGCAGCAGTCTCGGTGTCTCATAGTGAAGTAAATACAGCAGTCTCATTGTCTCCTATGTGATGCATATACTGTACATCAATCTGTGTTTCCTATGTGATATATACAGCCATCTTGGTGTCCCACTGTGATGTCTATTCAGCAGCCTCAGTGTATCCTACATGATGTATATTTAGCAACCTCTGTGTCTCCAATAGATAGAGCAATCTGTGACTCCAGTTATGTATATGCAGCAGTCTGTGTCTCCTATGTGTTGTACTGTATACAGCATTATCAATGTATGCTATGTGATATGTATACAGCAGTCTCATTGTCTCCTGTGTGATGTATATACAGCAGTCTCAGTGTCTCCTATGTGATGTATACACAGCAGTCTCAGTGTCTCCTATGTGATGTATACACAGCAGTCTCAGTGTCTCCTATGTGATGTACTGTATAGACAGCAGTCATGGTGTCTCATATGTGAAGTACAGTCATATGAAAAAGTTTGGGCACCCCTATTAATGTTAACCTTTTTTCTTTATAACAATTTGGGTTTTTGCTATTTCAGCTTCATATATCTAATAACTGATGGACTGAGTAATATTTCTGGATTGAAATGAGGTTTATTGTACTAACAGAAAATGTGCAATCCACATTTAAACAAAATTTGACCGGTGCAAAAGTATGGGCACCTCAACATAAAAGTGACATTAATATTTTGTAGATCCTCCTTTTGCAGAAATCACAGCCTCTAGTGGCTTCCTCTAGCTTTTAATGAGTTCCTGGATCCTGGATGAAGGTAGATTTGACCATTCCTCTTTACAAAACAATTCCAGTTCAGTTAAGTTTGATGGTCGCCGAGCATGGACAGCCGCTTCACATCATCCCACAGATGTTCAATGATATTCAGGTCTGGGGACTGGGATGGCCATTCCAGAACATTGTAATTGTTCCTCTGCATGAATGCCTGAGTAGATTTGGAGCGGTGTTTTGGATCATTGTCTTGCTGAAATATCCATCCCCTGCGTAACTTCAACTTCGTCACTGATTCTTGCACATTATTGTCGAGAATCTGCTGATACTGAGTTGAATCCATGCGACCCTCAACTTTAACAAGATTCCCGGTGCTGGCATTGGCCACCCAGCCCCAAAGCATGATGGAACCTCCACCAAATTTTACTGTGGGTGGCAAGTGCTTTTCTTGGAATGCCGTGTTGTTTTGCCTCCATGCATAACGCCTTTTTGTATGACCAAACAACTCAATCTTTGTTTCATCAGTCCACAGGACCTTCTTCCAAAATGTAACTGGCTTGTCCAAATGTGCTTTTGCATACCTCAGGCGACTCTGTTTGTGGCGTGCTTGCAGAAACAGATTCTTTCGCATCACTCTCCCATACAGCTTCTCCTTGTGCAACGTGCGCTGTATTGTTGACCGATGCACATTGACACCATCTGCAGCAAGATGATGCTGCAGGTCTTTGGAGGTGGTCTGTGGATTGTCCATGACTGTTCTCACCATTCTTCTTCTCTGCCTTTCTGATATTTTTCTTGGCCTGCCACTTCTGGGCTTAACAAGAACTGTACCTGTGTCTTCCATTTCCTTACTATGTTCCTCACAGTGGAAACTGACAGTTTAAATCTCTGAGACAACTTTTTGTACCTTCCCCTGAACAACTATGTTGAATAATCTTTGTTTTCAGATCATTTGAGAGTTGTTTTGAGGAGCCCATGATGCCCCTCTTCATAGGAGATTCAAATAGGAGAACAACTTGCAAGTGGCCACCTTAAATACCTTTTCTCATGATTGGATACACCTGCCTATGAAGGTCAAAGCTCAATGAGGTTACAAAACCAATTTAGTGCTTCAGTAAGTCAGTAAAAAGTAGTTAGGAGTGTTCAAATCAAGGAATTGATAAGGGTGCCCATACTTTTGCACCTGTCAAATTTTGTTTAAATGCGGATTGCACATTTTCTGTTAGTACAATAAACCTCATTTCAATCCAGAAATATTACTCAGTCCATCAGTTATTAGATATATGAAACTGAAATAGCAAAAACCCAAATTGTTATAAAGAAAAAAGGTTAACATTAATAGGGGTGCCCAAACTTTTTTTCATATGACTGTATATAGAGCAGTCTCAATGTCTCCTATGTAGTGTATATACAGCAGTCTCAGTGTCTCCTATGTGTTGTATACAGCAGTCTTCCCACTAGTTGAGTTCTTTAACTATAACGTGAGCAATGATGCATTTCCCACGGTGTAGAGACCTGTAATGTAATACCTATCTGTGTTGGGAACAACTTACTACTTATCATTACAAAGAGCCGACTGCGCCCCCTACTGACAAAACCTGGAAGAGCAGCTATGAGAATCCAGATCATCAACACCACCTAACATCACAGCCGCACCAGCCATCACATCGGGGGCGACTTAATTAATCAACCAAATATTGCGGGATAAAATTCAAGCTGATAATGTTGTATGGCCGCAAACGATGGCATGAATAGCCAAACTGCTGGAAGAAAAAAAGTTTCCCCACCCCGGCCGTAAGGCCATACCAAAGTTTACTTTTATAGAATACCCACTGAGGAATGCTGTTGCGTTTTGGTCGGCCCGAGGCCTTCGTCAGAATTTGTGCGTTGTATTTACATTGCGTTCTTTATGACTTGATTGACATCAAAGCATGAAGGAAATACCTTTGCTCTACAACCACACTGGGCTCGGGCAAAGTCCACGTGTGAAGGAATGCAAACGCATTTCAGCCTGTGCGAGTCCTTAGTCGTGGCCTGAGTGCTCTCATGGTAGAGTGATTGAGCTTCTTAGTCTCGAGCACCCGACTAGCATCAGAGATGAGTTTCAGTATGGCTGGTCAGGCAGCTCTAGGCAAAACCCATTATTAAAATTGTGATGGAGACCAACGCATTTCAGTTTGGACTGGTCCTTAGTCTTATCGTAAGCACCGTATGTGTGTAATGCTCACTTGGAGCTCATGATATGATCGGCTAGTCATACCTGACAATATACAAACTCAACATGACGGCACCTTCGCCTTTTACTTGTCTCTAGCGGTCCTATGCAATAAACCCGAGAAGGATCCTGACACATTTCAGTCTATTAGTTTTAATCATAGCACAGGTCTCTATTGATATCTGAGATAAGTTAATTATGGTCCATCAGATCCTACAGAGGCAGCTGTGGGCAAAGACCTTTATTAATGTGCACAAGTAAAGGATCAGACGCGTTTTGGTCTGTGTTGATCCTTAGTCATAGCACAGATCCTTAATGATATCACAGATACATTTACAAGCTCCAGTCAAAGCCTATATAAGCAGCTGCCATGTAGGGCATGGGAAAGGGGCAAGGGCTTTTTAATGTCCACAAGTAAAGGCCCAGACGCGTTTTGGTCTGAATTAATCCTTACTCATAGCACAGGTCTCTAGTGATATTATAAGTTTACCGGGTTTACTCAGAACCTGCAGAGGCCGCTACCATGCAGGACATGGACAAAGACCTTTTTTTTAATGCGCACAAGTAAATTACAGACGCGTTTTGGTCTGTACTAATCTTTAGTCATAGCACAGTGCCTAATGATATCACAGATATGTTAGCGAAATCCAGTCAGACTTTTCAGGGTCAATGACACGCAGGGCATCAGAAAAGACCTTTTTACTGTGCATATGGAAAGGACAGACGCGTTTTGGTCTGTATTAGTCCTTACAGCGCAGGTCTATAATGATATCACGGATAAGTTTGAAAGGTCCAGTCAGACATTTCAGGGCCACTGATATGCAGGCCACGAAAAAGACCTTTTTTAATGTGCAGAAGGCAAGGATAGACGCGTTTTGGTCTGTTTTTATCCTGAGATCTCAACAAGGACTAGTCAGACCCCATTGTTTCTACTGGCATCCTGGGCTCTGGCAGAGACCTTGTACTGGAATCAGATGACTTTTGGTCATAGTACAATAAATGTATTAGTATGAAATGAGTTTGTACATTGGCCGTAAACCACATTTTTAATAACACACGGCTGCTTTTGATCAGGGGAAATAAAACCGACACCTCGTATCACCATAATTACAGCCTTTGCTGAATGTGGAGACTATATAGTGACCACTGGACATTAACAATCATGACTAGGGCTGAGCAATTCATGTCCGGGGCTCGAACTCCAACTTTAAAAAAAGTCTGAGTTTGGAGTTGTAGTGCTGTTTGTATGCTAATAAAGTTTGTTGAAAGGCTGCAGTGCAACCAATCAACAAGCTTTATTGCATGTGGAAGATGCCTGATTGCTATAAACAAATTCAATAGATAAAAAAATAAAAAAAATAACTCCCACCTACTTTTGACACCCAGCCAAGGTAAAGCAGACAGCTGGGGGCTGATATTATCAGGCTGGTAAGGTCCATGGTGATTGGGCTCCCCCAGCCTAAATAGAACAGCCCACAGCTGCCCCAGAAATGGCGCTGGTGCTTTGCCTGCCTCTTCACGGTTGCCCTGGTGCGGTGGCAATTGGGGTAATACTTTTGGGGTTCATGTCAGCTGTGAATTGAAAGTATAGAGTTAAAAGAAAAACAGACATGTTGAGAAAAAGTTTATTTGCATAAAGGCTCCCCCCATACTCCCTTGTTCACCAATTTATTTATTAATAAGAAGTCCTCAAAGTTCTGACGTAATCCAGAAAGTATTGTCTAACTATGGCCAGGGAATCCTATGAGCCTCGGTCTGAGAACGAGGCTCCACAAGTCACTGCCGGTCAGTGAGAATCCAGAATTTCTCACGCTCACACCTGCCACTGACCGGCACTAACCTATGGAGCCTCCTATATTAGTCAATGGACATCATTACGAGGGAGTGGGGGGAGTCTTTATTCAAATGTGTGGGGGGTTTTTAACTCTACCTTGCCAGGTTAATAATGGGTATGTTTGATAGATGCCCCTCATTACAGATTCTTCTGGAAAAATGCTGGAGTTCCCATTGACTTCCATTATACTCTGTAATTGAGTCGAGGCCGTCTGAGCATCTGCTTGTTTCGAGTGCTGCTTACCTTAGTGCTCACTCATCACTACTGGGCATCTTAATGAACCTCTTATAGATCTATCCCAGTGCGTACTGGGCCAATCTTCTCACACAGGTTGAGTTAATGGTTAACATTCACTGCCCGTATGAGAAGATACAATGTATCAGCTTGTTTTTTCTTTGTATCTTTTGTTTAGTGCAAAACAAAAATAGATACAATATTATTGAACTCTACTTTGCCAAATACAAGGAGTAGAACCTCCTCTGAGCACTGCAGTGTATGGGGCACATCATGCCTTATAATCTAGTGACATCCAGATCTGCATCACTATCCCTGGCAGGTGGCAGTGGGGATATATATATATATATATATATATATATATATATATATATATATATATATATATACATATATATATATAATGTATATGTGTATATAAATATGTGTATCTATATATATAATTACATACCAAAAGTTTGGACACACCTCATTCAAAGAGTTTTCTTTATTTTCAAGACTCTGAAAATTGTAGATTCACATTTAAGGCATCAAAACTATGAAGTAACACACGTGGAATGAAATACTTACAGTGTGAAACAACTGAAAATATGTCTTATATTCTAGGTTCTTCACAGTAGCCACCTTTTGCTTTGATTACTGCTTTGCACACTCTTGGCATTCTCTTGATGAGCTTCAAGAGGTAGTCACCGGAAATGGTTTTCCAACAGTCTTGAAGGAGTTCCCAGAGATGCTTAGCACTTGTTGGCCCTTTTGCCTTCACTCTGCGGTCCAGCTCACCCCAAACCATCTCGATTGGGTTCAGGTCTGGTGACTGTGGAGGCCAGGTCATCTGGCGTAGCCCCCATCACTCTCCTTAGTCAAATAGCCCTTACACAGCCTGGAGGTGTGTTTGGGGTCATTGTCCTGTTGAAAAATAAATGATGGTCCAACTAAACGCAAACCGGATGGAATAGCACGCCGCTGCAAGATGCCTTGGTAGCCATGCTGGTTCTGTACGCCTTCAATTTTGAATAAATCCCCAACAGTGTCACCAGCAAAGCCCCCCCACATCATCACACCTCCTCCTCCTCCATGCTTCACGGTGGGAACCAGCCATGTAGAGTCCATCCGTTCATCTTTTCTACAAAGACACGGTGGTTGGATCCAAAGATCTCAAATTTGGACTCATCAGACCAAAGCACAGATTTCCACTGGTCTAATGTCCATTCCTTGTGTTCTTTAGCCCAAACAAGTCTCTTCTGCTTGTTCCTGTCCTTAGCAGTGGTTTCCTAGCAGCTATTTTACCATGAAGGCTGCTGCACAAAGTCTCCTCTTAACAGTTGTTCTAGAGATGAGAAGGTGTGTCCAAACTTTTTTTCAGGATCCACTTTAAAGAAGTGTTTTGTGTTTTCCGTTTTCTTTTTTTTCCACCAGGGATTTTTCAAAACCTTTTCAAGGAAAAAAAAAAATTAAAAATTTCCTTATACAACAACAAAGTGGATTTTCCGTAGAAATAAATGGGAAGAGTTTTCCACCAGTTTTTGACGTCTCTGAAGCTTTGTTCACGCAGAGACGTTTTGTTGAGTTTTTGGATCAGAACCTCCAGGATTTTGAGGAGTTTTGAGCTTTGGAGGAGGATTTGGAGTTTCCGCTCAATTTCTGCTCCAAAAACTCTTTGTAAAACTCCTTAGATGAGAATTTTGGAGAGGATCTGCTCCAAAAAACTGTGTGAATGAAGTCTTCCAGTCAGCTCCGGATACCTGGCGAGGTGCGGAGGGAAACATCCCACCATTGCTCTAAATGTCTTAAAACCATCTCTTGCTGTTCAGAATCATTGGAAAGCCTGGTGACAACCCTTATGGTCACAGCCGATAGTAGTTGTCAGACAGTATCTGTGCAGCAACCAATGAGCAGCAAGACTGTTATAGAAAGGTACATTTTATCTGGACCCCAAAAATCAATATTCATTAAAGGTGCCCCCCAAACGTTCCTTTTACCCGGGAGACTCACTCCATATCTGATCCACTATGGATCTATGTAATGCGCTTTACATTGTGGGGAATGGAATAGAAGGGGGGGTCCTGAATAGTTGTGCCCACTCTATTACTGCTGAATGGTCTTATTTAAAGGGACAGCACCTTTTAAATACATTGTAAATAAAGTGTAACAATGTGGGAAGAGTTTACGTGGCTTAATCAAGCCTGAAATATCATAACTAATCAGCGGCCGGTCTGTTTACTCTCCACAACAATATCAAGGCAGGGATCTGTTATATAAATAACACAACAACAAGTTAATTGCTTCTGGCTCTTATCAGATCAGCAATCACTTGAATTTGCCACCAACGAGCTTATTAATTGTGGAGCGCAGCAAACGTGGCTCCGTGCCCACCAGAATGTTTCCAGGACCTGCGAGAGGGAAACTGGGATATATAAAGGGACCAGATAGGCAAAAACTGTCAAAAAGGAGAATGTAGGGAGCGTGCATATGTCTGCAGCTAAGTATGCATTGAGCGTGCATATGTCTGCAGCTAAGTATGCATTGAGCGTGCATATGTCTGCAGCTAAGTATGCATTGAGCGTGCATATGTCTGCAGCTAAGTATGCATTGAGCGTGCATATGTCTGCAGCTAAGTATGCATTGAGCGTGCATATGTCTGTAGCTAAGTATGCATTGAGCGTGCATATGTCTGCAGCTATGTATGCATTGAGCGTGCATATGTCTGCAGCTAAGTATGCATTGAGCGTGCATATGTCTGCAGCTTAGTATGTATTGAGCGTGCATATGTCTGCAGCTATGTATGCATTGAGCGTGCATATGTCTGCAGCTAAGTATGCATTGAGCGTGCATATGTCTGCAGCTTAGTATGTATTGAGCATGCATATGTCTGCAGCTTAGTATGCATTGAGCGTTCATATGTCTGCAGCTATGTATGCATTGAGCGTGCATATGTCCGCAGCTAAGTATGCATTGAGCGTGCATACGTCTACAGCTTAGTATGTATTGAGCGTGCATATGTCTGCAGCTTAGTATGTATTGAGCGTGCATATGTCTGCAGCTAAGTATGTATTGAGCGTGCATATGTCTGCAGCTAAGTATGTATTGAGCGTGCATATGTCTGCAGCTTAGTAGGTATTGAGCGTGCATATGTCTGCAGCTAAGTATGTATTGAGCGTGCATATGTGCCACACTAAGCATGGACAACAGAAAAAGGAGAAGAGAACGGTCTGAAGACTTCAGAACCAAAATTGATGAAAAATATCAATAATTTCAAAGTTACAAGTCCATCTCCAGGGATTCTTGATGTTCCTTTGTCCACAGTGCACAACACAATGAAGAAGTTTACATCCCACACAAAGGAAATAAACGTGTATAAGAAAACAAGTGTAACTGCAATAACTTTCTGGGAGAAATACTTCATTTTCTGGAATAATTTCAGGTGTGCCAACACTTTCAGCCATGCCTGTGTGTAGTGAGCGTGCCTGTGTGTAGCGAGCGTGCCTGTGTGTAGCGAGCGTGCCCGTGTGTAGCGAGCGTGCCCGTGTGTAGCGAGCGTGCCCGTGTGTAGCGAGCGTGCCCGTGTGTAGCGAGCGTGCCCGTGTGTAGCGAGCGTGCCCGTGTGTAGCGAGCGTGCCCGTGTGTAGTGAGCGTGCCTGTGTGTGCATGATTGTCAGTGATTTCTCGCCAGTCCCGGGGGCGTTTTACAGCTGAAGACATCTTGATAAGATCCGTGAGACTCGGTGAAGGAGTCGAGCTTCTGACTCAACAGAACCTGAAGATTCACCCAGAAACCAAATTCTGTTTCACATGATTATAACAGCGGAGAGATGGAGAATAAATCCACTCATCTGTGAGCGCAGCCGGACACGGAGGATCAGACACAGCAGAGCGCGGAAGATCGGACACAGCAGAGCGCGGAGGATCAGACACAGCAGAGCGCGGAAGATCGGACACAGCAGAGCGCGGAGGATCGGACACAGCAGAGCGCGGAGGATCGGACACAGCAGAGCGCGGAGGATCGGACACAGCAGAGCGCGGAGGATCGGACACAGCAGAGCGCGGAGGATCGGACACAGCAGAGCGCGGAGGATCGGACACAGCAGAGCGCGGAGGATCGGACACAGCAGAGCGCGGAGGATCGGACACAGCAGAGCGCGGAGGATCGGACACAGCAGAGCGCGGAGGATCGGACACAGCAGAGCGCGGAGGATCGGACACAGCAGAGCGCGGAGGATCGGACACAGCAGAGCGCGGAGGATCGGACACAGCAGAGCGCGGAGGATCAGACACCGCAGAGCGCGGGGGATCAGACACAGCAGAGCGCGGGGGATCAGACACAGCAGAGCGCGGGGGCTCAGCCACAGCAGAGCGCGGAGGCTCAGCCACAGCAGAGCGCGGAGGCTCAGCCACAGCAGAGCGCGGAGGCTCAGCCACAGCAGAGCGCGGAGGCTCAGCCACAGCAGAGCGCGGAGGCTCAGCCACAGCAAAGCTGAGCTTGTCACATGCAGCAGAGCTGAGCGTATAGAGAACGTCCGGCTCTGTTACAACCATAGAAGAAAATTACATCAGATAAAGCCGAGATCAGACAGCGGCCGCAACACTGGTCCCTACAGACACCGCGAGCACATATTATTCCTACCAGGAGCCTGTATTATAAAGCTAAGAGAATTCAGCTCTGAAGCCTGAAAAGTTCCAGAGCGACATTCAGAATAAGTAATGTAAAGTATCTACACTGTGACTGCACCAGCAGAATAGTGAGTGCAGCTCTGGAGTATAATACTGGAGGTAACTCAGGATCAGTAATGTATGTACACAGTGACTGCACCAGCAGAATAGTGAGTGCAGCTCTGGAGTATAATACAGGAGGTAACTCAGGATCAGTAATGTAATGTATGTACACAGTGACTGCACCAGCAGAATAGTGAGTGCAGCTCTGGAGTATAATGCAGGGTGAAAGGATCAGTACAGGATAATCAATCCTAATCTAACCGCACGTGATATCACAGATAATGGTGGTCTCCTATAATACAATGCCCCAGTTTTCTGGAGAATCTGATAATCCGTCACTCCAGGTCTGGCGCTGTCCCTCGTACATTAAGACATGGAGTAAGCTCTTGTGCAGGCTGCAGTCGGCTCCGCAAAGTTCACAAAGACAATTTATCAAGGAATTGCAGGAGGCCGAGGATGATGTGCAGAGAAATGATCGGAGGGGCGATGTAATTACATTGTGTCTTCCGGAGTAATGGATGACTGTGAATTACACGGCTAGGGGACCAAGACAAGCGCAAGATAATTGATGAGTGGACGGTGGTGAAACGACAATGGATCTGACTCATCACAAGCATCAGGGAATGCGATACCTCATCCTATCCTGTGTGATACTGTCCTGCTGAGCTGTGTATCTAATCCTATCCTGTGTGATACTGTCCTGCTGAGCTGTGTATCTAATCCTATCCTGTGTGATACTGTCTGCTGAGCCATGTATCTAATCCCATCCTGTGTGATACTGTCTGCTGAGCTGTGTATCTAATCCTATCCTGTGTGATACTGTCCTGCTGAGCTGTGTATCTAATCCTATCCTGTGTGATACTGTCTGCTGAGCCATGTATCTAATCCCATCCTGTGTGATACTGTCTGCTGAGCTGTGTATCTAATCCTATCCTGTGTGATACTGTCCTGCTGAGCTGTGTATCTAATCCTATCCTGTGTGATACTGTCTGCTGAGCTGTGTATCTAATCCTGTCCTGTGTGATACTGTCTGCTGAGCTGTGTATTTAATCCTATCCTGTGTGATACTGTCCTGCTGAGCTGTGTATCTAATCCTATCCTGTGTGATACTGTCTGCTGAGCTGTGTATCTAATCCTGTCCTGTGTGATACTGTCTGCTGAGCTGTGTATCTAATCCTATCCTGTGTGATACTGTCTGCTGAGCCTTGTATCTAATCCTCTTCTGTGTGATACTGTCTGCTGAGCTATGTACCTAATCCTCTCCTGTGTGATACTGTCTGCTGAGCCGTGTATCTAATCCTATCCTGTGTGATACTGTCTGCTGAGCTGTGTATCTAATCCTCTCCTGTGTCATACTGTCTGCTGAGCCATGTATCTAATCCTCTCCTGTGTGATACTGTCTGTTGAGCTGTGTATCTAATCCTATCCTGTGTGATACTGTCTGCTGAGCTGTGTATCTAATCCTATCCTGTGTGATACTGTCTGCTGAGCCTTGTATCTAATCCTCTTCTGTGTGATACTGTCTGCTGAGCTATGTACCTAATCCTCTCCTGTGTGATACTGTCTGCTGAGCCGTGTATCTAATCCTATCCTGTGTGATACTGTCTGCTGAGCTGTGTATCTAATCCTCTCCTGTGTCATACTGTCTGCTGAGCCATGTATCTAATCCTCTCCTGTGTGATACTGTCTGTTGAGCTGTGTATCTAATCCTATCCTGTGTGATACTGTCTGCTGAGCTGTGTACCTAATCCTATCCTGTGTGATACTGTCTGTTGAGCTGTGTATCTAATCCTCTCCTGTGTGATACTGTCTGCTGAGCTGTGTACCTAATCCTCTCCTGTGTTATACTGTCTGCTGAGCTGTGTATCTAATCATCTCCTGTGTGATACTGCCTGCTGAGCCTTGTATCTAATCCTATCCTGTGTGATACTGTCTGCTGAGCTGTGTATCTAATCCTATCCTGTGTGATACTGTCTGCTGAGCTGTGTATCTAATCCTCTCCTGTGTGATACTGTCTGCTGAGCCGTGTATCTAATCTTATCCTGTGTGATACTGTCTGCTGAGCCATGTATCTAATCCTCTCCTGTGTGATACTGTCTGCTGAGCTGTGTATCTAATCCTATCCTGTGTCATACTGTCTGCTGAGCTGTGCATCTAATCCTCTCCTGTGTGATATTGTCTGCTGAGCTGTGTATCTAATCTTATCCTGTGTGATACTGTCTGCTGAGCCGTGTATCTAATCCTCTCCTGTGTGATACTGTCTGCTGAGCTGTGTATCTAATCCTATCCTGTGTGATACTGTCTGCTGAGCCGTGTATCTAATCCTCTCCTGTGTGATACTGTCTGCTGAGCTGTGTATCTAATCCTCTCCTGTGTGATACTGTCTGCTGAGCCGTGTATCTAATCCTATCCTGTGTGATACTGTCTGCTGAGCTGTGTATCTAATCCTATCCTGTGTGATACTGTCTACTGAGCCGTGTATCTAATCCTCTCCTGTGTGATACTGTCTGCTGAACCGTGTATCTAATCCTCTCCTGTGTGATACTGTCTGCTGAGCTGTGTATCTAATCCTCTCCTGTGTGATACTGTCTGCTGAACCGTGTATCTAATCCTCTCCTGTGTGATACTGTCTGCTGAGCTGTGTATCTAATCCTCTCCTGTGTGATACTGTCTGCTGAGCCTTGTATCTAATCCTCTCCTGTGTGATACCGTCTGTTGAGCTGTGTATCTAATCCTATCCTATGTGATACTGTCTGCTGAGCCGTATATCTAATCCTCTCCTGTGTGATACTGTCTGCTGAGCTGTGTATCTAATCCTATCCTGTGTGATACTGTCTGCTGAGCCGTGTATCTAATCCTCTCCTGTGTGATACTGTCTGCTGAGCTGTGTATTGTATCTAATCATATTATATTTGACCTTTTGCTACATTTTTCGTGCATGTTTCATGTTTCACGGCGAAGATAAAGCAAACAAAAAATGTTTTATTCCGCTCTGCAGCCACAATTACATGGAGGGTCCAGATCAACATGAAAAATGTGGTGAAAGGTCTTCATGTGTGTTACTAAGGGCTGAGCAGTGTATCTAAGCATTTCTGAAGTGATACCTTCTGATGAGCTGTGTATCTAAGCTTATCAATGACTTATTATTTGCTAAGCTGGTATAATTCAGTTTGTCATATCTACTTCTTGCTGACGCTGTCTATCAGGCACTGGTATCTGACGCTGTCTAAGGCCCCGTTCACACGTCCGTGATACACGTGCGTGTTTGTTCCGTTTCCATATATGCCGGAGACACGGACAAACGTGCACCAATGCTAATCTATGATTGTGGTCACACGTGCGTTATTTCATTATGTCCGTGTGTGCGTGTCCGTGATCCGTATGTGTTTGCGTTTTGCACGGATGCATGTCCGTTATCTGCACGGAGCACGCACACGTGGACACAATGAAAGTCTATGGGTATGTGCACACACGTTAGTAAACACGTATGCATCTACCTATAGTCCGTGTCCGTTTGGTGTTTTTATTTCTAGTGATGTCGGCTATTCTTTCTATTTCTGTGTATGTCGGTCAATCTCCCTGAGTCCGTCGGTCGGTCTCTCTCTGTCTGTCTCTCTCACAGTCTGTCGGTCAGTTTCCCCTCCTCTCTCATACTTACCGTTCCCCGATCCTCGGCGCGGCGCTGCACGGCATTCACACTGCTCCGGCGGCTTTTACTATGTTTAATGAGCGGCCGGCTTTTTCAAAAATCTCGTATTCCCTGCTTTCCTCGCCCACCGGCGCCTATGATTGGTTGCAGTGAGACACGCCCCCACGCTGAGTGACAGCTGTCTCACTGCACCCAATCACAGCAGCCGGTGGGCGTGTCTATACTGTGCAGTGAAATAAATAAATAATTAAAAAAAAAACAGCGTGCGGTCCCCCCCAATTTTAATACCAGCCAGATAAAGCCATACGGCTGAAGGCTGGTATTCTCAGGATGGGGAGCTCCACGTTATGGGGAGCCCCCCAGCCTAACAATATCAGTCAGCAGCCGCCCAGAATTGCCGCATACATTAGATGCGACAGTTCTGGGGCTGTACCCGGCTCTTCCCGATTTGCCCTGGTGCGTTGGCAAATCGGGGTAATAAGGAGTTATTGGCAGCCCATAGCTGCCACTAAATCCTAGATTAATCATGTCAGGCGTCACCCCGAGATTCCTTCCATGATTAATCTGTAAATTACAGTAAATAAACACACACACCCGAACAATCCTTTATTAGAAATAAAAAAACACAAACAAATTCCCTCATTACCAATTTATTACCCACAACAAAGCCCTCCATGCCCGGCGTCATCCAGGATGCTCCAGCGTCGCTTCCAGCGCTGCTGCATGCAGGTGACAGGAGCTGCAGCACACACAGCCGCTCCTGTCAGCTCCACGCAGCAACTGAAGACAGCCACGCGATCAGCTGCTGTCACTGAGGTTACCCGCTGTGTTTATTTACTGTAATTTACAGATTAATCATGGAAGGAATCTCGGGGAGACGCCTGACATGATTAATCTAGGACTTATTGGCAGCTATGGGCTGCCAATAACTCCTTATTACCCCGATTGCCAACGCACCAGGGCAAATCGGGAAGAGCCGGGTACAGCCCCAGAACTGTCGCATATAATGTATGCGGCAATTCTGGGCGGCTGCTGACTGATATTGTTAGGCTGGGGGGCTCCCCATAACGTGGAGCTCCCCATCCTGAGAATACCAGCCTTCAGCCGTATGGCTTTATCTGGCTGGTATTAATATTGGGGGGAACCGCACGCCGTTTTTTTAAATTAATTATTTATTTTACTGCACAGTATAGACACGCCCACCAGCTGCTGTGATTGGGTGCAGTGAGACAGCTGTCACTCAGCGTGGGGGCGTGTCTCACTGCAACCAATCATAGGCGCCGGTGGGCGGGGAAAGCAGGGAATACGAGATTGTTTAATGGACGGCCGGCTCTTTCAAAATAGTAAAAGCCGCCCCAGCAGTGTGAATGCCGTGCAGCGCCGGGGATCGGTAAGTATGAGAGAGGGGGGGAAACTGACAGACAGACTGTGAGAGAGGGACAGACAGACAGAGAGACCGACCGACGGACTCAACACACCACCATACCATACCACACCACACCATAAAAACACCAAACGGACACGGACTATAGGTAGATGCATACGTGTTTACTAACGTGTGTGCACATACCCATAGACTTTCATTGTGTCCACGTGTGCGTGCTCCGTGCAGATAACGGACATGCATCCGTGCAAAACGCAAACACATACGGATCACGGACACGCACACACGGACATAATGAAATAACGCACGTGTGACCACAATCATAGATTAACATTGGTGCACGTTTGGCCGTGTCTCCGGTATATACGGAAACGGACCAAACACGCACGTGTATCACGGACGTGTGAAGGGGGTCTGACAGGTAGTGTTATGTGAGTGCTGGGACTGACACTGTCTGACTGTCATGCGGGGTGCGAGAGGACACCCCGCGAGCGCCACAACACAAAGAGAAAACCAGGAAAGATATAAACAAAGGCTCTGGCGATAGGGAGAGGGAAGTGGGGTCACCTCCTAACCCTCACCTGAGTCTGATCCCTGCACTCCCTAAGATTGCTATACAGGTTCTTCCCCAATTGGCCATCACGTGCCTAGGCCCTACACTTAATCTGACTACTGGGTAGGCTAGTGGGATACTAGTCTCAATACTGCATGAGGACGATAAGACAAATCGGTGGTGAAAGTCGCAACAAATAGCATTCCTCAGCTTATTCAGTAGGAAACTTCACAGCTGCAACTGAAATGAACACCTCAGCTTCTCCTGAGACAGGCTCCTTCAAAGTGGTCAGTATAAAACATCTATATTTGGCATGGAGTAAAGCCAGGAGTGGGTAAAAATAGAGAAAGGGAGTGATGATAAGTTGCTACAGCTGTGATTAAGGCTATGAGTAATTTCAGCCAGTGGCGAAAGGGTCCTCGTGACACTAACAGGACTGTAATGTGATTGTTGTGACTGGCGTTGTCTGACTGTGAGGCTACTGTAACTGGCACTGTTATATGGCTGATTGCTTTATAGGTGCTCTGTAGTTAGCAGTCATTGGCATTGCACTGGCATAAGGTAGTGTGTGTCAGTATAACACAGGCGAGATAAATGTCACTGTTATATGTGAAGTATGACTGCAAGTTGTACTGTGCACTGTTTAGTGGTATTATTCTACTGCACTGTCTGGTATCATTAGTAATTCGTTACTTATTGGGGTTTACTTTTTAATGAAACGGTCAATGCTGGTATAATTGGGTGCACTATGTGGTGGCATTTGGCCCTATATTGCTGTATTATTTGCCACTATGTGGAAGTGGTTTTGGGGAAATGTGCGGTATTACAGTGGTATTGGACACTGCATAACTGTATAATTTACCTACTACGCAGTGGTGTAAGGTGGGGTAAATCGTTTTTTACATTGTGTGAAGGTTATTTTGGGCATTATTCTCATACAGGGACACTGTATGGCAGTATTATTACAGCTCGTTGGTGATTTTGTTGAGTTGGTAAAAAATGATAATTTAGGGTTATTGTATGGCAATGTGCAGGTTTTGTTTCATCAATATAGTAGTACATGAGCATTGTATGGCAGTATTGTTCCAGCACCATATGGTGGTTTTGCTAGGATAGTATTTTAGTACAGGGGCATTGTATGGCAGTATTGTTATAGCTCTGTATAGTGGTTTTATTAGGATGGTATGATAGTACAGAGGCACTATATGGCAGTATTATTAGAGCACACTATGGTGGTTTGTTGGTCTGTAGATAATGATAGTACAGAGGCACTATATGGCAGTATTATTTAGTAGCTGTATGATTTTCAGAAGCACAATGCAGCATTATTCGGGGGCCCCGCATGGCTGTGTTATTTGACTGTATATGCTGGTATTATTTGGACAGTGTGTGGCGGTATTTGTCTATCATGTAGACGTCTCTTCATTCTCATCCCTGGGTGACTTAAAGACGTTTCACTTCCAAACACAAGAGAAGAATGAGTCTCAATATTGTAAATATACTGCGGTATAAAGCGTTGCGGTACATGGCATTATATATAAGCGTTGCGGTACATGGCATTATATATAAGCGTTGCGGTACATGACATTACGGGGGCGGCGAAAACGCTGCAACTAATGCAAACAGCTGCAACAATCCATGAGGTCCGTCACAGACGGTTCTGGACGACCTTTGAGGCAATGAGGGAGAAAATTCAGATTGAGGTGGAAAAATGTCAGAGCTTCAACGCCTGATAATCTGGAATGTCCGATGACGTAATGCCGGATCACTGGAATGTTCCGGAAGGGCTGAACACTTAATATCCGGCCATCACCAGCAGATGCATAGATACTTACAGATGCAGCAGAGCCGAGCTTGTCACCTGCCGCAGAGCCGAGCTTGTCACCTGCAGCAGAGCCGAGCTTGTCACCTGCAGCAGAGCCGAGCTTGTCACCTGCAGCAGAGCCGAGCTTGTCACCTGCAGCAGAGCCGAACTTGTCACCTGCAGCAGAGCCGAGCTTGTCACCTGCCGCAGAGCCGAGCTTGTCGCCTGCAGCAGAGCCGAGCTTGTCGCCTGCAGCAGAGCCGAGCTTGTCGCCTGCAGCAGAGCCGAGCTTGTCTCCTGCAGCAGAGCCGAGCTTGTCGCCTGCCGCAGAGCCGAGCTTGTCGCCTGCAGCAGAGCCGAGCTTGTCGCCTGCAGCAGAGCCGAGCTTGTCGCCTGCAGCAGAGCCGAGCTTGTCGCCTGCAGCAGAGCCGAGCTTGTCGCCTGCCGCAGAGCCGAGCTTGTCGCCTGCCGCAGAGCCGAGCTTGTCGCCTGCCGCAGAGCCGAGCTTGTCGCCTGCCGCAGAGCCGAGCTTGTCGCCTGCCGCAGAGCCGAGCTTGTCGCCTGCCGCAGAGCCGAGCTTGTCGCCTGCCGCAGAGCCGAGCTTGTCGCCTGCCGCAGAGCCGAGCTTGTCGCCTGCCGCAGAGCCGAGCTTGTCGCCTGCCGCAGAGCCGAGCTTGTCGCCTGCAGCAGAGCCGAGCTTGTCTCCTGCAGCAGGGCCGAGCTTGTCGCCTGCAGCAGGGCCGAGCTTGTCTCCTGCAGCAGAGCCGAGCTTGTCGCCTGCAGCAGAGCCGAGCTTGTCTCCTGCAGCAGGGCCGAGCTTGTCGCCTGCAGCAGGGCCGAGCTTGTCTCCTGCAGCAGGGCCGAGCTTGTCGCCTGCCGCAGAGCCGAGCTTGTCGCCTGCAGCAGAGCCGAGCTTGTCGCCTGCAGCAGAGCCGAGCTTGTCGCCTGCAGCAGAGCCGAGCTTGTCGCCTGCCGCAGAGCCGAGCTTGTCCCCTGCAGCAGAGCCGAGCTTGTCACCTGCCGCAGAGCCGAGCTTGTCACCTGCCGCAGAGCCGAGCTTGTCGCCTGCAGCAGAGCCGAGCTTGTCGCCTGCAGCAGAGCCGAACCTGTCACCCGCAGCAGAGCCGAGCTTGTCACCTGCCGCAGAGCCGAGCTTGTCGCCTGCAGCAGAGCCGAGCTTGTCGCCTGCAGCAGAGCCGAGCTTGTCGCCTGCAGCAGAGCCGAGCTTGTCGCCTGCAGCAGAGCCGAGCTTGTCTCCTGCAGCAGAGCCGAGCTTGTCTCCTGCAGCAGAGCCGAGCTTGTCGCCTGCAGCAGAGCCGAGCTTGTCGCCTGCCGCAGAGCCGAGCTTGTCGCCTGCCGCAGAGCCGAGCTTGTCGCCTGCCGCAGAGCCGAGCTTGTCGCCTGCCGCAGAGCCGAGCTTGTCGCCTGCCGCAGAGCCGAGCTTGTCGCCTGCCGCAGAGCCGAGCTTGTCGCCTGCAGCAGAGCCGAGCTTGTCGCCTGCAGCAGAGCCGAGCTTGTCGCCTGCAGCAGAGCCGAGCTTGTCGCCTGCAGCAGAGCCGAGCTTGTCACCTGCTATAAAGGTGAGATTGTTGGATGTAGCAGAGCTAAGTTGCAATGTGACCTAACCTGTATACAGGACTGTAGATGATACAGCTGTCAGACTACATCCATCAGTCTCTGCCGGCCATGCTGGGAGTTGTAGTGTCTGTGTTGCCGCAGGTTGCATCCTCCATGCACCGTCCTATCTCCTTAGTACATGATGTTCTGTATCTGATACTGTGACCTTTACACTTTATGGTTTTTGGTTTCGTCTTTGCGGTGATTTTCTATTTGTTTTTCGGCTTATTGCTCTGTGTGATATTTCGGATCATTTGGTGTTCAGAGAGCGACGTCATAGCAGCGCAGAGTATTTCAGGAGTGCAGGGCACTGAGCTGTGCGGCTGTCACAGGCTGAGAGCAAGGTGCAACCTCTACAGCAGCGCAGAGTATTTCAGGAGCGGAGGGCGCTGAGCTGTGCGGCTGTCACAGGCTGAGAGTAAGGTGCAACCTCTACAGCAGTGCAGAGTATTTCAGGAGCGGAGGGCGCTGAGCTGTGCGGCTGTCACAGGCTGAGAGTAAGGTGCAACCTCTACAGCAGTGCAGAGTATTTCAGGAGCGGAGGGCACTGAGCTGTGCGGCTGTCACAGGCTGATAGTAAGGTGCAACCTCTACAGCAGCGCAGAGTATTTCAGGAGCAGAGGGTACTGAGCTGTGCGGCTGTCACAGGCTGATAGTAAGGTGCAACCTCTACAGCAGCGCAGAGTATTTGAGGAGCGGAGGGCGCTGAGCTGTGCGGCTGTCACAGGCTGAGAGCAAGGTGCAGCCTCTACAGCAGCACAGAGTATTTCAGATATTGGTGTTGTGTATTAGTTGACCCTGTGTCCCTCTAGGTTCATAGACTGGTGCCGGTGAGTATTTTCCCTTTATATATGGCATTTTCTATCACTCCGGGTGGAGCTGTTGTGACCTGATATCATCACCTGAGGATTCGCTCTCTCAGTTTTTTTATGAGTTTATTGGAGCCAGTCCCTGAAAAATTGCAAATCCTCCAAAACCTCTCGCTCTTCACTTTCATAATAAAACACTTTTCTGATCACATTCTGTCTTTTGAGCGTTTTTCTGCGCCAAGTTTTCAAACATTCTCTGAAGCCGCCACTGATGGAAAACGCTCCAAAAAAGCGCTGTCCAATCAGAGGCTGAAAAACTCCCCCAAAAACTCCCCAAAAAAGCCACTCCTGGCACGATTTCCACTAGAGAACTCTGGGCCTGATCCATGAAAACCTTTAGGCCAGAATTCCAGAGTTAAGTTTTTGATTTAGAACCTGAGATCATTTCCAAGATTTTGGGGAAGTTTCTTTTATTTTTTGAGGAGGATCTGAAAAGTTTCCAATCATTCACTGCACCACAAACTCCATGTGATTTTACTGATTTTTTTTTAAATAATTTTTGGAGTAAAAACTCTTCAACTGTCCAATTATAACTTGTGGCTTTTGAAGTTTTTGGTTTTAGAACTCAGTGCGAACAGATCCCAAAACTAAACTCGCAGGTCTTTATTGCATTCTCCAAGGGTCCAGTGCACACGGGGTCTCCTCTCATTTCTATTGCACTCCATCTACTGTATTATATAAAGCTGTGTATGTACAGTACAGACCAAAAGTTTGGACACACCTTCTCATTCAAAGAGTTTTCTTTATTTTCAGGACTCTGAAAATTGTAGATTCACATTGAAGGCATCAAAACTATGAATTACCACATGTGGAATGAAATACTTAACAAAAAAGTGTGAAACAACTGAAAATATGTCTTATATTCTAGGTTCTTCACAGTAGCCGCCTTTTGCTTTGATTACTGCTTTGCACACTCTTGGCATTCTCTTGATGAGCTTCTAGAGGTAGTCACCGGAAATGGTCTTCACGTCACAGGTGTGCCCTGTCAGGTTTAATAAGTGGGATTTCTTGCCTTATAAATGGGGTTGGGACCATCAGTTGTGTTGTGCAGACGTCTGGAGGATACACAGCGGATAGCCCTACTGAATACACTGTTAAAATTTGTATTATGGCAATTTGTGTATGTCCACTAAAGGAATCTGCACCGTCGCATTTGCAATTATGAAATTTTGCACAGACACCTCATGTGACTCAGGGAAAATCATAGACTATGTTTTGAAGGGGAAATTTAATCCCGTGTTTTACAGTTATTTGCCAAAAAACCTGCCTCCATTAAAGTGAAGGGAGCTGGGAGCTACAGGTCATTAATAGGAGCTGTGATTGGTTGCTATAGGCAGAGAGACAGAGACAGAGATACACAGAGACTGATACAGAGACGGAGACACGCAGAAATGGAGACACACAGAGACAGAAACACGCAGAGACTGATGCAGCGATGGAGACACACAGCGATGGAGACACACAATGACACAAGAGAGGCACACACAGAGAGAGACACACAGCGACAGAGACACAGAGACAGACACAGAGACACAGAGAGAGACACATACAGGGAGAGAGAGTGGTAGACAGACCTACAGAGAGACTTCGTTACTATCCCAGTCAACGCCGGGTACTACAGCTAGTGTTTAATTAAAAAGGAAAAATAATAATAATAATAATAATAATAATAAAAAAAAACCATGGTGTCAGGATTAGATTCTGCAGCATTGCAGCTGGACCCTGCGGCTGTTTGTCTGGAGCCCCGGGGGGCAGGACCGGGCAGGATGGGGCTTGTCCCGCCGTCTTAATGGACCGAGAAGTATAAAAACATTCCTTTGATTGTCCGTAAAGTGGCGCTCGCTAAATCCATCGCGGCTCTTTGTGTTCATCTGAACTAATTGCTCCGCGTGCAAACAACCTCCAGCCGCGGATGATCGGAGGATCCCTGCTCTTTCTTCAGCTCTTATTTGCAGATGGTAAAGTCGTGTTTGTTGAGGCTGCGAGTGTTTATCAGACACATGATGGCGGATTACGCGGAGCAGACGCCGCTGACATCTCCATTATTCCTAATGAACATTATTCTCGTATCAGTAGTGTTCTGATTCTTCACGATCTCTGATTGCTTTGAAAGAATGGAGACAGCCGGAGTCTAGAGCTAGAAACCCTCTCACATCTGTATCCAATCCACACATGTGACCTGCACTGATACATTGTAACAAAATATCAGCAGAGAAGAAACTCTACATAAATATATAAATAACAGAACAAACTGGATATAAGATAAGAGAGATAAGGAACCCCCCCAACAGACCACTCCATAAAAAAGGCAGATGCTACCACCGTGTCATAGAATGTTCTAGACAGAGTCCTACAGACACCGAAGGACCTCAATAGGTGGAGTCGACTCTGGCCCTTCTTATACCGGGCATCAGTATTCGTAATCCAGTCCATCTTTTTGTTGAGGTGGACACCCAGGTACTTGTAAGAGTCCACTTCTCAACGTCTTTTCCCTGGATGATCACCGGTGCTATAGGGGGTGCTATAGGGGGTGCTATAGGGGGTGACTTCCTCCTAAGGTGAATGACCATCTCCTTCGTCTTGCTGGTATTTACTTGAAGAGCGTTGGTCTCACACCAGCCAACAAAGTCACTAATGATACCCTTATATTCCTCATCATGCCCATCAGATATGCATCCAATAATTGCCGTATCATCCGAGAACTTCTGAAGATGGCAGTGATCCGAGTTGTACTGTACCACCCCCGTGCCAGAGGCCGAGCCGCTCGGATCCGGAACCACGGTGGCTCGAGGGGTCTCCGGACCCGGGGGTTCACGCGGACACTCGAATTCAAAAAGAGGGGGGGATAGTCTGTACAGGGGATGTGTAAGTAATGTAAGAGACCACCTCTGCTGTTGGGGGAGCCCGGTGGCGATGGTGTAGCAGCTGGATGTTTAACCCCTCCGTGGGTAGGGGGTTTGTGCTCCGGGGCCCACTGGGTGTTGGTGAAGGGGGTGCCATTGGAGAGAGGTAAAGGGGCTTTTTCAGCGTACTCACTCAGTCCAGAAATAATCACACCGACAGCTTGTAAACCAGAATTCTGAGCACCGCTGCAGTATGGAGGGAGCACGTGTGGATCCGCGCCCTTGGTGTTGCTGTTAGCCTGTGGCCTTCTCCGTGGCACCTTCTCACTAGTTGGACCCTCAGGCTTGAAACTCTTCGGGTCCTGCTCACCCGTATGGCTAATGGAGTGAGCTTGCTCTCAGGGTTCACGCGTAGGATTTCTTTGGACTGTAATTTGGGAAAGTCCTATCCCATCGGTGCGCTAGTACCTTGATTTTGGAGCGGGTTGGGGATGAATCTTGAAGTCTTCACCCCTGTCGGGTAAATTACTGGGACGCGTGTAGCTACTTTCCGGCCTAGGGTCCGCGTACCCCGTCGTGCCCTGGCCCCTGCCCGGTGATGGCTCAAGGCCGCCGGCCGCCCTCCTCGGCAGTCCGTGCCCCTTGATGCGATCCCCTGCGAACCGGGGTTCCAGCTCCTACCAGGTTCAGACCAACGTCTGCCACCTAGTAAACTTCAGGAGCCCTGCTCCGGACCGGTGACCTCTCCCTCGCAGAGAGTCTCCTTCCACCTCCTACTCCTTTCACTCCCGTTTCACTTCTCTGTCACTTTCCCACTTTCCCCTACCAACCCCCCATATGGGCGGCCCTATTCCCTTCAGGCCCCCCAATGGTGTGTCTGGTGGGTACGGTGCAAAGTGCTTCTAGGATTTTGACTAGCTCTGCTCTTAGCAACACCAAAGGACCAGGATCCGTAACCAAGGAGGGCGGATACTGTACAGAAGGGCCGATTGCACAATACCCTGTGACCACCTGATAGGCCAGGGCGTCACAGTACCTAAAGTCCGAAGTGTACAGACTGAACAAAAGGGGTGAAAGGACCGTGTCCTGTGGTGCCCCAGTGCTGCAGACCACCACATCAGACACACAGTCGTGAAACCTCACATACTGCGGTCTGTTGGTGAGGTAATCGATCGTCCATGCCGTCAACTGCTTGTCCGCTCCGGCTCTCTCCAACTTCCCTCTCAGCAGAGCAGGCCGGATGGTATTGAAGCACTGGAGAAGTCAAAAAACATGACCCTCAGTGTTCCCTGCTCTCCCTAGGTGAGAGAGACATCGATGCTGCAGAGAGATGACAGCGTCCTCCACCCCAATCCCGGGCTGGTAGGCTCCAGCACTGGGCCCACCACAGGACGGAGATGGTACAGGATAAGCCTCTCCATGGTCTTCATCAGATGTGAGGTCAGAGCCACCGGTCTATAGTGGTTAGGCTCCCTAGGATGTGAGATCTTTGGCACTGGAACCACACGGGACGTCTTCCACCGATCAGGAACCCTCTCCAGACTCAGGCTGACCACCTCCGCACAGTCTGTGAGCAGTCTGGGCCTGATTCCATCCGGTCCTGCCGATAACATTGTAACAAACCCTCAGCTGTGACAAATATTGGATCTATTCGAATAATATCATTCAAACTCTATTATAACAATGTCCTAATCTCCTTCGGGACAACTGTAGTTTACGTTTTTCGCTTTCAGTCTCTCGTCTGGTTACTTTCAGTTCTGTCAGTTTTCGGTCTGGTGACTACATGTCCCGTCATGCCGTGTCCAGAGGGACGCGTGGCCTCATCACATGTATGAGACGCCAAAGTCAAACCCAACGCTCCAAATGGTGAGCAGAAGTCTGGGAGGCCACAAATACAGGAGAAGGCCCAGGAGAGGCTGGAGGCCGCGCTCTGTGCTGCTGAATGCATGGTACAGGCAGTGTGCAATATGCAGCTAATCATGTGACCAACTCTGGGGGGAGGCCACACATGTCATTGGTGCAAGCCATGCGGCTGCAGAAGGGCCGAGGAGGTCATGGGGCCACGTCCACCTCCAAAGCAGAGGGCCCATATTGTCCTCTTCTGTCTGTGTCCCCCACTGGCCATGCGCCCTGATGTTCTCAGTTACATAATAAGAAAACCTCGTCACGTCCCGGGGTCTCTTCCGTATTTATTTGTTTCTTTTCTGGGGGTCGGTTGACGCCTTCTGACTTGTTCCCTTCTAATTATCCCAGGTATCATCACTTGTAGATGTCGAGGATTTGCTGCAGCTCGTGGCGGAGACTTTCTGAATAATTTACGTGTTGAGTCTCCGCATTGTCGTGGGTTGTGCGGAGCTGTGGATGAGCGGGGTAGTGGTCACAGAAAACGTGGCACCTGCGGCTGATCCGAAATACTAGGTTTTTCATTTATGCCCCCCTTAATGCGCCTCCTCCTTTCAGTATAAGCATGATGGTTCTGCTGCCTCGAATTCTGGAGCCTGTGATGTAAATCCTGTTACAATATGGCGGCGTCCTGCTGCGATTGTGCCCAGATTCCAATGAGAACAAGCAGAGCTGCAGTGTAAAGCATGGGCACGGACGGCGCTGCAGACTGAGGCTCAGTTCACATGTCCTGTAGTCATCCGTTTCTGTCGGATCTGTTTTTTTAATATGGAAGTCTATGGACAACGGATCCGTTAACGGATTGCTATTTGGCCATGTTTTTGTAACGGATCCATTGTCCATAGACTCCACAAATGAAAAACGGATCTTCCATTATTTCACAACAGACAAAAAAGTTGTGTTTGTGCCTCGTGTCCTAAAAAATGAGTTGTGTCCCCACCGACCCTTTCCTCCTCCCTCCCTGGGGACTAAATGGTGTGAGATGCAGGAGGAGCATTATATTGCATGGACTCTGGTGGACATTTTGGGGGTCTATTTATGGATGGGAGTTGCACCCCATAATCAGGCATTACTAGGGGACTCCTGGGGTGTAATGATCCTTTTTCGGGCGCCGGTTCCCTTTAAATCCCCATGTAGTGCACAGTGGTGTTATGTTGGGCTGTCACCATATTCTGGGATCTGTCACGCTGCAGAAAGGATTTAATATGCAGATGACTTGTTTTGCATGAAGTTTGTTATTATGCAATTATGCAAATGACTCCTCGCGTCTCCAGGACAGATCTTGACATCTTCACTTGCCACATAACAAAGTGACGGTTCAAGAGTCACCGGCCAAATATTCAGCGGAGATGGTCCTCAGATGGGGAACCCTGGAGCCGGATCCTGGCCGTCCTCTATATAACGACTCCAGTGTGCGGGGACGGGGGATCATGGAGGGGGGGAGGGGGGTGGCGGGTTGGCCACATCTTTGGAGTTCTTGTCCGGGATGATAAGACGCCTCACATGTGGTTTTTGTGTTTGCAGATTCTCTCTGTGCCAGAATGTAACATTATGCAGCTAATCGACCGCAAGCGCAACGAGTGCATCGACCACGCCGACTATTACAACGAGACCGCAGGTAAGGAAAGGTGGAAATATATAGATAATGTACACCTGCTGGAAATCTACCTGAGAGAGAGAGCGATGGATGGATGGATGGATGGATGGATAGATAGAGAGATAGATAGAGAGATAGATAGAGAGATAGATAGAGAGATAGATAGATAGAGGGATAGATAGATAGATAGATAGATAGATAGATAGATAGATAGATAGATAGAGGGATGGGGAAAATAAGTATTTGATCCTCTGCCGATTTTGCAGTTTTCCCCCTACGCAGAATCGAGAGGTTTGTAATTTCTATCGTAGGTAACTTCTTCTGTGACAGAATAAGAAAATCCCATTGTAGGATTTATAAATATTTAATTTGCATTTTATTGCATGAAATAAGTATTTGATACAAAAGAAAAACAGAACTTAATATTTGGTAGAAACCTTTGTTTGCAGTTACAAAGGTCGGACATTTCCAGTTTTTCTTCACCAGGTTTGAACACACTGCAGCAGAGGTTTTGGCCACTCCTCCATACAGATCTTCTCTATATCTTTCAGGTCACTCCTCAATACAGATCTTCTCTATATCTTTCAGGTCACTCCTCCATACAGATCTTCTCTATATCTTTCAGGTCACTCCTCAATACAGATCTTCTCTATATCTTTCAGGTCACTCCTCAATACAGATCTTCTCTATATCTTTCAGGTCACTCCTCAATACAGATCTTCTCTATATCTTTCAGGTCACTCCTCAATACAGATCTTCTCCAGATCTTTCAGGTCACTCCTCAATACAGATCTTCTCCAGATCTTTCAGGTCACTCCTCAATACAGATCTTCTCCAGATCTTTCAGGTCACTCCTCCTCCATACAGATCTTTTCCAGATCTTTCAGTTCGCTTCTCCTTACAGATCTTCTCCAGATCTTTCAGGTCACTCCTCCATACAGATCTTCTCCAGATCTTTCAGGTCACTCCTCCATACAGATCTTCTCCAGATCTTTCAGGTCACTCCTCAATACAGATCTTCTCCAGATCTTTCAGGTCACTCCTCCATACAGACCTTCTCCAGATCTTTCAGGTCACTCCTCCATACAGATCTTCTCCAGATCTTTCAGGTCACTCCTCCATACAGATCTTCTCCAGATCTTTCAGGTCACTCCTCCATACAGATCTTCTCCAGATCTTTCAGGTCACTCCTCCATACAGACCTTCTCCAGATCTTTCAGGTCACTCCTCCATACAGATCTTCTCCAGATCTTTCAGGTCACTCCTCCATACAGACCTTCTCCAGATCTTTCAGGTCACTCCTCCATACAGATCTTCTCCAGATCTTTCAGGTCACTCCTCCATACAGATCTTCTCCAGATCTTTCAGGTCACTCCTCCATACAGATCTTCTCCAGATCTTTCAGGTCACTCCTCCATACAGATTTTCTCCAGATCTTTCAGGTCACTCCTCCATATAGATCTTCTCCAGATCTCTCCAGACTGTTGGCCAAAATCTCACGATACATGACCCCATCCATTCTCCCTTGAATACGGTGCTGGCACCCCCCTCCAAAGTATGAGGTCTTCACCCCCATGCTTCACGGTTGGGTCAGTGCTCTTGAAGCTGGACTCGTCCATCTTCCTCCAAACACGGCGAGTGGAGTTGATACCAAAAAATTCTATTTTGTTCTCCTCTGACCACATGACCATCTCCCATGCCTCCTCTGGATCATCCAGATGGTCATTACAGAACTTCAAACAGGCCAGGACATGTGTTGGCATGAGCAGGGGACCTTGTGTGCCCTGCGAGATTTTAATCTTGCACGGAGCCCCAGACAGAGTAAGGCCATGTGCCCACGGGACGCTCGTACCTGCGGATATATTCGCAGGTACGGCCGCATGTTTCCCGCAGTTGCCCGCCGGCCGGAGTTTCCAGCGGAATAGCTGCGGGAAACATGCGGAGTTTCACGCGATTTACCTGTGGACGTCCTGGCCTCTATCTCCATAGAGGAGGGCCGGGATCTCCGCAAGTAAATCTGCATGAATAATTGACATGCAGTTAGGTGCGGCTGAGGGATCTCCGCAGGAGATTCCGCAGCCGCACTTTCCGCAGCGTGGACACACACTCCCCATGTCCCATAGGGTAACATGGGGAGTGCCTGTACATGCTAGAACCTGCAGATTTATCTGGAAAATCCAGAAAAATCTGCAGGTTTTCCGCGGCAAACTCCGCACCAAAAAGCTCCCGTGGGCACATGGCCTAAGATTGACAGTCATCTTGTGTTTTTTCAATTTTCTAATAATTGCACCAACAGTTGTTGCCTTCTCACCAAGCTGCTTGCCTATTGTCCGGTAGCCCATCCCAGCCTTGTGCAGGTCTACAATATTGTCCCTGGTGCCTTTAGACAGCTCTTTGGTATTGGCCATGGTGGAGAGGTTGAATGTGATTGTGTGGGAACAGGGGTCTATTATACAGGTAACGAGTTTAAACAAGTGCAATTAATACAGGTAATGAGTGCAGAGTAGGAGAAAAAGAAAAAATAACAGGTCTGTGAGAGCAGAATTTCTGCTGGTCGGCCGTTGATAAATACTTATTTCATGCAATCAAATTAAAATTTATTATTTATACATCATACAATGGGATTTTCTGGATTTTTTTTATTCTCTCACAGTTGAAGTTTCCTACGATAAAATTTACAGCCCTCTCCATTCTGTGTAGGGGGGAAAACTTGCAAAATTGGGAGAGGATCAAATACTAATTTTCCCATCTGTAGATAGATATATAGCCCTTCTTTGAGGCTCTGATGGGACTTGTCTGGGATTTAACATCTGGAGATCTGTCACTTGGAAGAATTATTTTCCCAGAATTAAGACTTTTCAAATTAGTGGAAAAAAGAATCTTATTTTTCAGCATTTGGCACCGAAAGGGAGGAAGAGGTGAAAATGATGGAGCAGCCAAAGACGTGTCACCGCAATAATGGATGTCTTGGCCTTCATGCTTCAGATAACTGCGGATAAAAAAACATCTAGAAGTTAGTGTAGAGAGGTAAATCATCTATTAATGAAGGAATTCAACCAAAATAGATGGATATAGATAGAGAGAGATCTAGCAAAAATAATTGTCTGTCACGTTCTTTAATTTCCTCCTTTTCTTTGATCCTATTTTCTGTAAAATATCAGAGAAATCTATAAAGTATTCTGTGTATCTCAGGAGCTCAGCTGTATCACCACTCGTCCTCCTCAGTATCTTGTATGTGGCTGTAAAACAACTGGCTGCAGCCGGAGCCTCTCCCCTCTGCTCTGCCTGCAGTAGCACAAAGGATCAATAAGCTCCACCCCCAGCAAGACAGGATCTTATCATATATCTCTGTATATAGAGAGCTCCCCCTAGTGATGACTGCAGACAGGATCTTATCATGTATCTCTGTATACAGGGAGCTCCCCTAGTGGTGGCTGCAGACAGGATCTTATCATATATCTCTGTATATAGAGAGCTCCCCCTAGTGATGTCTGCAGACAGGATCTTATCATGTATCTCTGTATACAGGGAGCTCCCCCTAGTGGTGGCTGCAGACAGGATCTTATCATGTATCTCTGTATACAGGGAGCTCCCCCTAGTGGTGGCTGCAGACAGGATCTTATCATGTATCTCTGTATACAGGGAGCTCCCCCTAGTGGTGGCTGCAGACAGGATCTTATCATGTATCTCTGTATACAGGGAGCTCCCCCTAGTGGTGGCTGCAGACAGGAGCTTATCATGTATCTCTGTATACAGGGAGCTCCCCCTAGTGGTGGCTGCAGACAGGATCTTATCATGTATCTCTGTATACAGGGAGCTCCCTCTAGTGGTGGCTGCAGACAGGATCTTATCATGTATCTCTGTATACAGGGAGCTCCCCCTAGTGGTGGCTGCAGACAGGATCTTATCATGTATCTCTGTATACAGGAAGCTCCCCCTAGTGGTGGCTGCAGACAGGATCTTATCATGTATCTCTGTATACAGGAAGCTCCCCCTAGTGGTGGCTGCAGACAGGATCTTATCATGTATCTCTGTATACAGGGAGCTCCCCTTAGTGGTGACTGCAGACAGAATCGTATCATGTATATCTGTATACAGGGAGCTCCCCCTAGTGGTGGCTGCAGACAGGATCTTATCATGTATCTCTGTATACAGGGAGCTCCCCCTAGTGGTGGCTGCAGACAGGATCTTATCATGTATCTCTGTATACAGGGAGCTCCCCCTAGTGGTGACTGCAGACAGGATCTTATCATGTATCTCTGTATACAGGAAGCTCCCCCTAGTGGTGGCTGCAGACAGAATCTTATCATGTATCTCTGTATACAGGGAGCTCCTCCTAGTGGTGGCTGCAGACAGGATCTTATCATGTATCTCTGTATACAGGGAGCTCCCCCTAGTGGTGACTGCAGACAGGATCTTATCATGTATCTCTGTATACAGGAAGCTCCCCCTAGTGGTGACTGCAGACAGGATCTTATCATGTATCTCTGTATACAGGGAGCTCCCCCTAGTGGTGACTGCAGACAGGATCTTATGTATCTCTGTATACAGGGAGCTCCCCCTAGTGGTGGCTGCAGACAGGATCTTATCATGTATCTCTGTATACAGGGAGCTCCCCCTAGTGATGTCTGCAGACAGGATCTTATCATGTATCTCTGTATACAGGAAGCTCCCCCTAGTGGTGGCTGCAGACAGAATCTTATCATGTATCTCTGTATACAGGGAGCTCCCCCTAGTGGTGACTGCAGGCAGGATCTTATCATGTATCTCTGTATACAGGGAGCTCCCCCTAGTGATGTCTGCAGACAGGATCTTATCATGTATCTCTGTATACAGGAAGCTCCCCCTAGTGGTGACTGCAGACAGGATCTTATCATGTATCTCTGTATACAGGGAGCTCCCTTTAGTGGTGGCTGCAGACAGGATCTTATCATGTATCTCTGTATACAGGGAGCTCCCCCTAGTGGTGGCTGCAGACAGAATATTATCATGTATCTCTGTATACAGAAAGCTCCCCCTAGTGGTGGCTGCAGACAGGATCTTATCATGTATCTCTGTATACAGGGAGCTCCCCCTAGTGGTGACTGCAGACAGGATCTTATCATGTATCTCTGTATACAGGGAGCTCCCCCTAGTGGTGACTGCAGACAGGATCTTATCATGTATCTCTGTATACAGGGAGCTTCCCCTAGTGGTGGCTGCAGACAGGATCTTATCATGTATCTCTGTATACAGGGAGCTCCCCCTAGTGGTGGCTGCAGACAGGATCTTATCATGTATCTTTGTATACAGGGAGCTCCCCCTAGTGGTGACTGCAGACAGGATCTTATGTATCTCTGTATACAGGGAGCTCCCCCTAGTGGTGGCTGCAGACAGGATGTTATCATGTATCTCTGTATACAGGGAGCTCCCCCTAGTGGTGACTGCAGACAGGATCTTATGTATCTCTGTATACAGGGAGCTCCCCCTAGTGGTGGCTGCAGACAGGATCTTATCATGTATCTCTGTATACAGGGAGCTCCCCCTAGTGGTGACTGCAGACAGGATCTTATCATGTATCTCTGTATACAGGGAGCTCCCCCTAGTGGTGACTGCAGACAGGATCTTATCATGTATCGCTGTATACAGGGAGCTCCCCCTAGTGGTGGCTGCAGACAGAATCTTATCATGTATTTCTGTATACAGGGAGCTCCCCCTAGTGGTGGCTGCAGACAGGATCTTATCATGTATCTCTGTATACAGGGAGCTCCCCCTAGTGGTGACTGCAGACAGGATCTTATCATGTATCTCTGTATACAGGGAGCTCCCCCTAGTGGTGGCTGCAGACAGGATCTTATCATGTATCTCTGTATACAGGGAGCTCCCCCTAGTGGTGGCTGCAGACAGGATCTTATCATGTGTCTCTGTATACAGGGAGCTCCCCCTAGTGGTGACTGCAGACAGGATCTTATCATGTATCTCTGTATACAGGGAGCTTCCCCTAGTGGTGGCTGCAGACAGGATCTTATCATGTATCTCTGTATACAGGGAGTTCCCTCTAGTGGTGGCTGCAGACAGGATCTTATCATGTATCTCTGTATACAGGGAGCTCCCCCTAGTGGTGGCTGCAGATATAATTCAGAATTAAAAAAAAAAAAATACATTTTGTCCATTGTCTCCAACAATTAGTCTGGCAGATGGTTCCAAATACATCATGATCTCTTGTCCCAATATTGGGGATGTAGGGTGCAGACAATTGGAGGGTGATAATCCGTGTATCTTCTGCCCTATATGCTCTCCAGCTGCCCCCTGACTCCCCTCCTGCCTCCGTTTGCAGCTTGTTTTGGACTCGGTTCCTTCGGGGACCTCACGTGAGGACTTTACCCTGCAGGAAGCCAAACTCTACTTTCGCAATTCTCCTCGGCAGAACACATCCAAATTTCCCAGGGGCCCGAACTCGTAGAAATGGTCACTTTATCTTAATTGCTTTTTGTTAACCCAGAAAGCCCATATCCATCAATCGTGTTATCGTAACGAGGTCTGAGGAGAGACGAGGTCTGAGGAGAGACGAGGTCTGAGGAGAGACGAGGTCTGAGGAGAGACGAGGTCTGAGGAGAGACGTGGCCACAAAACCGGGAAGTGATTGATTTGTTTTTGCACAAGCATTGGGTGTGAAATGCATTAATCCTTTAATTCCCCCTCCTCCTCCCCGGCCGCCTATTAATCTAATGGTCCTCAGTCCAGTGCCTTCTGCTTCAGCCGCTGATTGTGTTTGCTCTCATATCCGTATGGTTAATGGCCGGAGATAAAGCATCTCGTGTGTACACGGTCCTATGCTGAGCTCAGCTCCTGTCCATCCACACATGATATTTACTTTGGCGCAGCGGCTGATGCTGAATCAAGTAAGACGTCTTCAGGCCGGAATTTTCCACCCTACGAGCGGCGAGATCAGTGATCGACTGCAATTCATGGGTCAGATTTCTTGCTTTTAAAGTTGTTAATTGCTGTTCATCCATATGAAGAAGTAACAGCAGTCACCGGTATATTAGCGCTACAAAAAAAGTATTCAACCCCCAAGACAATAAATCCGGTCCTGATGGCACTTAGAGGAGTCTGCGCAGAGTGGGGACTTGGCCTAGTTATGGGTGGTGCAAGTGCAGAATGAGCCCAGCGGTGCACGAGTAAATGGCACCTGTGCACCATATAGGAGGAGTGTGTGCAGCACAAAGGAGGAGTGTGTGTGTGCGACACAAGGGAGGGGTGTGTGCGGCATATAGGAGTTTGTGCGGCATGTAGGAGGAGTGTGCACGGCACAAAGGAGGAATGTGTGCGGCACAAAGGAGGAGGGTGTGTGCGGCACAAAGGAGGAGTGTGTGTGTGGCACAAAGGAGGAATGTGCGCGGCACAAAGGAGGAGGGTGTGTATGGCACAAAGGAGGAGAGTGTGTGCGGCACAAAGGAGGAGTGTGTGTGTGGCACAAAGGAGGAGTGTGTGTGTGGCACAAAGGAGGAGTGTGTGTGTGGCACAAAGGAGGAGTGTGTGTGTGGCACAAAGGAGGAGTGTGTGTGCGGCACAAAGGAGGAGTGTGTGTGCGGCACAAAGGAGGAGAGTGTGTGCGGCACAAAGGAGGAGTGTGTGTGTGGCACAAAGGAGGAGTGTGTGTGTGGCACAAAGGAGGAGTGTGTGTGTGGCACAAAGGAGGAGTGTGTGCGGCACAAAGGAGGAGTGTGTGTGCGGCACAAAGGAGGAGTGTGTGTGCGGCACAAAGTAGGAGTGTGTGCGGCACAAAGGAGGGGTGTGTGCGGCACAAAGGAGGAATGTGTGCGGCACAAAGGAGGAGGGTGTGTGTGGCACAAAGGAGGAGGGTGTGTGTGGCACAAAGTAGGAGTGTGTGTGCGGCACAAAGGAGGGGTGTGCGGCACAAAGGAGGGGTGTGTGCGGCACAAAGGAGGGGTGTGTGCGGCACAAAGTAGGAGTGTGTGTGCGGCACAAAGTAGGAGTGTGTGTGCGGCACAAAGGAGGGGTGTGTGCGGCACAAAGGAGGGGTGTGTGCGGCACAAAGGAGGAGTGTGTGCGGCACAAAGGAGGGGTGTGTGCGGCACAAAGGAGGGGTGTGTGCGGCACAAAGGAGGGGTGTGTGCGGCACAAAGGAGGGGTGTGTGCGGCACAAAGGAGGGGTGTGTGCGGCACAAAGGAGGAGTGTGTGCGGCACAAAGGAGGGGTGTGTGCATTCCAAAGGAGGAGTGTGTGCATCCTAAAGGAGGGGTGTGTGTGGCACAAAGGAAGAGTGTGGGCGTCATATAGGAGGGGTGTGTGCGTAACATTGGATGAGGGTGTGTGGCACAAAGGAGGGGTGTGTGCGGTGTCTTCTACCCAGTCTCCTCAGAGAGCCCCCGGCTGTGCCCCTCTGGTCTGTGTATGGTGAAGGGTTCGGAGGGACAATAAGTTGGCCACTTTTATATTTTTTATATACCTCGGCTGCCCCTGATCCAGTGAAGTGAGGAGGGGGCTCCTTAGAAGTATATTTTGTGAAATATTGAAGACGGAGGCAGAAAGCCCCTGAACCTGAACTAATGTTCCCTTTAGAATATTCCAAGACGTAAACCCCGATAGGTGTGAAATCCTAATTATCCGTGTTTGTGCACAGACAGCAGTCATTTTCTGACATTTCTGAGGTTCACAATCCCGCCTCCATCCAATTAGGCTTCCAGACACCTTTCTAATGTATTATATAATTTCCCCTGTACAAAAAAAATATTTTTTTTCATGGAGGTAAATAGGGATGTGTGGCACCAGTAATGGGGGTGATGACGTAAACCCCAATAATGTTGGAACCTATATATCACTAACAGGGTTAAAGCGCACCAATCACCAGGATTTTCCTATATAACCTAGAGCCAGTGCTATACTGGCACTATCAGGCTTATTCTATACATACAGTGCTATACTGGCACTATCAGGCTGATTCTATACATACAGTGCTATACTGGCACTATCAGGCTTATTCTATACATACAGTGCTATACTGGCACTATCAGGCTGATTCTATACATACAGTGCTATACTGGCACTATCAGGCTGATTCTATACATACAGTGCTATACTGGCACTATCAGGCTGATTCTATACATACAGTGCTATACTGGCACTATCAGGCTGATTCTATACATACAGTGCTATACTGGCACTATCAGGCTGATTCTATACATACAGTGCTATACTGGCACTATCAGGCTGATTCTATACATACAGTGCTATACTGGCACTATCAGGCTGATTCTATACATACAGTGCTATACTGGCACTATCAGGCTGATTCTATACATACAGTGCTATACTGGCACTATCAGGCTGATTCTATACATACAGTGCTATACTGACGCTATCAGGCTGATCCTATACATACAGTGCTATACTGGCACTATCAGGCTGATTCTATACACACAGTGCTATACTGGCACTATCAGGCTGATTCTATACATACAGTGCTATACTGGCACTATCAGGCTGAGTCTATACATACAGTGCTTTACTGGCACTATCAGGCTGATTCTATACATACAGTGCTACACTGGTGCTATCAGGCTGAGTCTATACATACAGTGCTATACTGGCGCTATCAGGCTGATTCTATATATACAGTGCTATACTGGCACTATCAGGCTGAGTCTATACATACAGTGCTATACTGGCACTATCAGGCTGAGTCTATACATACAGTGCTATACTGGCACTATCAGGCTGATTCTATACACACAGTGCTATACTGGCACTATCAGGCTCAGTCTATACATACAGTGCTATACTGGTGCTATCAGGCTGATTCTATACATACAGTGCTATACTGGTGTAACGGGGTGCCAGGGGTGCCTCGGGGGTTGTAGTCGTGGCCCCGGTTTCGCTCAGGCTAACCCCCGGTGCCGCCGTCACTATTGGGACGGGAGGTGACTTGGTGGGGCAGAGTGTGGTGGTGCAGATGCCGCCGTCAGTTGTACAAAGACTCTGTAAACATGGATCAATTGAACCAGCAGGCATGTTTATTGAGCACTTCTTCATCACAGAGGCAAAACACATCGGATGACTTCACACACTTTTGCTAGGAGGGAAAAAAACCTGTTTCGGGTGTCTCCTCTAGTGGGGATGTGCCCGGCTAATCCACTTCACCTGGCTCCCACTCCGGCTAATACAGACTGGACCCACACCAATACTGTTTCACACTTGAGGTTACTCCTTCTCTTCTTCTTCTCTCTCTTTCCTGTTCACCCAGCTCCCACACTCTGCCCCTTCTCTGCTTCTTCTCTCCCGTCCCGGACTCGACTACTGCTGGTTCTAACTTTATCTTCACAACACTTCTCCTCCCTCCCCTTTCTGCTGCCGGCTCCTCCTTTTCTCTACCCTGTTCCCATGGGGACAGCCGTCCCACCCGGCCACTAGGGGAACCCACTAAAGCAGTGCAATACAATAAAACATTTTTATTTAATAACATCTGTGTTAACTACATTCAGGGGACACTGCCTCCTTGTAAGGGGCTCTGCCCACCCCTTACATTCCTCCCCTCTTTCTGCCTAAGCCTCCCGGCAAGGCATAAACCTAAAAACCACATTTAAATAACAAAGTCATTTTTATAAAACTCTACACAGGTCCACACCGAGGCACAGTCAAGGGCGCACCAGTCTGGTGCCCGGAGTCCCTCCTGGGAGCTCCCGGTCTTAGTAGATAGTGTGCCCGGAGGCCTTCGGCAGGCACTCCCGGTCTTTGCAGGGCTTCTGCCCGGAGGCTTTTGCAGCACTCCCGGTCTTAGAAGGCAGGGACACAAAACAGCAAGATTTTCTTTAACAACGCGGAGGGAGCCCCCAGCTCAGTCCAGCGTCAGGCTCCTTCCGGGCTCAGCAGCTTGAACAGGTTGTAAACAATGGAACTTTTCCGGCTCCTCAACAATGCCGGTACTCAATACAAACAGGTCCCTTATCTTCCGGTCATGACGGTTCACTCGGGGTGGTAAGCCCGTTGCCATTCAGCCCGCTGAGCCCTCACGTAATCGGACAGGGACTGACCTGGCAAGCGGCGCAGCCTCCGGAAGGGTTCATAGTTGACGGTTGGCTCCGGTGTCTCGGTCTCTGGTCTTGTCTCCGCAACCCCCGACGGGGGTGACGGGGTCTCTGAACGGGACGGCTGTGGGCTGCCCACAACGATCACCGGATGTGTAACCAGGCTCTGATGAATTGCCAGCACCGCCGGGGTCTTCTTCTCTGGGTCAGCGCTCAGTCCGGTCATGACTTCAGGTGATACTGCCAGTGTGCTTTTCGGCCGGGAAACTTCAGCCAGTACCGGTCTTGGTTGTGTACGCCGCCGGTATTGGCACTCTTCCCACTCGATTTCCTGTTGCCACTGTGCAGCCTCTTGGGTAGGGGGCATCCGGGTTACTCCCACGGCAAATAGACCCCGGCATCCCACCTCTCTCCGGAACCTCACCTTCTCTCCCGGGTATAAGGTATGAAGGCGCTGTGTTAAGCCCTCAGTGTCCAGGTTCACCCGGTTGTAAAAGAAATGGTCACCGGTCTCTTCATCCTCGATGAATCCATAGCCCTCTTTCTGGTTGAACTTAACTATGGTGCCGACGGTACACTGTCGTTCAAACTCGTCACTCAGGGGGCCAGCCATCATCTCGCGGGCCACGGTCTCGGCCAGTAATCTCTCCTGTATACGGATAAGGCTGCACATCAAACTCAGATAATAGTATAATGCCTCAAGCATATGGACAAATATTGGAATATACAATGAAAAATGCTACTTGCTAATTTGAACATGTGAATAATGAATTGCATACCTGCCATAAATATTAGGAAAAAGGAGATATTTAGCAATCGCATTGATCAATGTAACTGAGCCCCAAGGCCTCGTCAAGGCATATCTCTATATTGGGGTCCCTAGCTCTGTGACCCTAACTGTGTGTCATCTCATTGCAATTAAAAACTGCTATGGGTGGAGAGGGGTAACTAAGGACTTTCTTATATAGGAGATGGAAAAAACATGGCCGAAAGGGGCGGAGCTGTGTTCACATTCAGAAAAAAACTACATATAACTGAATAGGATAACTGAAGTGAGCACTAATATATATTATGAGTGCAAGCCAAAAATTACATACTATATACGGAAAAGGCTGCACATCAAACTCAGATAATAGTATAATGCCTCAAGCATATGGACAAATATTGGAATATACAATGAAAAATGCTACTTGCTAATTTGAACATGTGAATAATGAATTGCATACCTGCCATGAATATTAGGAAAAAGGAGATATTTAGCAATCGCATTGATCAATGTAACTGAGCCCCAAGGCCTCGTCAAGGCATATCTCTATATTGGGGTCCCTAGCTCTGTGACCCTAACTGTGTGTCATCTCATTGCAATTAAAAACTGCTATGGGTGGAGAGGGGTAACTAAGGACTTTCTTATATAGGAGATGGAAAAAACATGGCCGAAAGGGGCGGAGCTGTGTTCACATTCAGAAAAAAACTACATATAACTGAATAGGATAACTGAAGTGAGCACTAATATATATATTATGAGTGCAAGCCAAAAATTACATACTATATACGGATAAGGCTGCACATCAAACTCAGATAATAGTATAATGCCTCAAGCATATGGACAAATATTGGAATATACAATGAAAAATGCTACTTGCTAATTTGAACATGTGAATAATGAATTGCATACCTGCCATAAATATTAGGAAAAAGGAGATATTTAGCAATCGCATTGATCAATGTAACTGAGCCCCAAGGCCTCGTCAAGGCATATCTCTATATTGGGGTCCCTAGCTCTGTGACCCTAACTGTGTGTCATCTCATTGCAATTAAAAACTGCTATGGGTGGAGAGGGGTAACTAAGGACTTTCTTATATAGGGTCACAGAGCTAGGGACCCCAATATAGAGATATGCCTTGACGAGGCCTTGGGGCTCAGTTACATTGATCAATGCGATTGCTAAATATCTCCTTTTTCCTAATATTCATGGCAGGTATGCAATTCATTATTCACATGTTCAAATTAGCAAGTAGCATTTTTCATTGTATATTCCAATATTTGTCCATATGCTTGAGGCATTATACTATTATCTGAGTTTGATGTGCAGCCTTATCCGTATATAGTATGTAATTTTTGGCTTGCACTCATAATATATATATTAGTGCTCACTTCAGTTATCCTATTCAGTTATATGTAGTTTTTTTCTGAATGTGAACACAGCTCCGCCCCTTTCGGCCATGTTTTTTCCATCTCCTATATAAGAAAGTCCTTAGTTACCCCTCTCCACCCATAGCAGTTTTTAATTGCAATGAGATGACACACAGTTAGGGTCACAGAGCTAGGGACCCCAATATAGAGATATGCCTTGACGAGGGCTTGGGGCTCAGTTACATTGATCAATGCGATTGCTAAATATCTCCTTTTTCCTAATATTCATGGCAGGTATGCAATTCATTATTCACATGTTCAAATTAGCAAGTAGCATTTTTCATTGTATATTCCAATATTTGTCCATATGCTTGAGGCATTATACTATTATCTGAGTTTGATGTGCAGCCTTATCCGTATATAGTATGTAATTTTTGGCTTGCACTCATAATATATATATTAGTGCTCACTTTAGTTATCCTATTCAGTAATCTCTCCTGCACCGGATCGGGTTCAGGCGACGGGGATTTCCGCTGAGTCGGGGGCGTCGGCTTCACCGGTTCCCAAAAGAATCCCCACTCGTCTTCTTCTAGCTCCCGGGCGTGTGGCTCTTCCGGGGCCGGAATTGCTGAGTGAGTTGGGGTTCCCAGGACTTTGCTTCCGGTATGAAGCCGCGCCTGGTATGTGGCCCGGACTTCGGTCGAGGTCTCACCGGTCGCGGCATCCCAGGTAGTGACCCAGGTAACTTTTGTAGGCCGCTCCGGTCCTTCTGGCACGGCCGGTAAAGCAAGGGCAAGTCCTTCTGCGTCCGCAGTCTGCTTCGGGCGTCCTCTGCCCAAGCTGGTTGCTACCAGCGCACCCACTGCAGTATGTTGCGTTCTCGGAGCCTCCATTTTGCTCGGAGTTAGTCTCTGTACTGTCGCTTCTTGCAATGGCGCCGGGGACAGTGGAGATGCTGGAGAAGGTGGAGGCGGGCCTTCTTTTCCCACTCTTGGGTATACTCCACCCCCAGTCTCGCACATCACATCGACCCGGCCAAGGCAGCTCTTCTTTTTTCCAGTAACGCCGCCCACTTCACATATCTTCATCAGCATCGTCCTGGGGCCAGCACCTCCCCTCTTTGAGCGGCACACTCCGCACTTCTTTTTCTTCACCGGCCAGCCCCAGGCTCTTCTTTTGGCGCCAATTCTTCGCGCGCTCACTGTGTCCATGAAGACGGCGGCCATCTTGTCGCCATCTTGTGCCCGGTCCAACGCCTTGGGCACCACTTGTTCTTCCCACCTTGGGATCGGGACCCTTCGCCAATAATCCGGATCCTGTGCCCTAGGCACCATTTGGTCTCCATCTTCTTGGATCGGGACCCCTTGCATATAGTCCGGATCCTGCCGACTACGCCACATGTAACGGGGTGCCAGGGGTGCCTCGGGGGTTGTAGTCGTGGCCCCGGTTTCGCTCAGGCTAACCCCCGGTGCCGCCGTCACTATTGGGACAGGAGATGACTTGGTGGGGCAGAGTGTGGTGGTGCAGATGCCGCCGTCAGTTGTACAAAGACTCTGTAAACATGGATCAATTGAACCAGCAGACTTGTTTATTGAGCACTTCTTCATCACAGAGACAAAACACATCGGATGACTTCACACACTTTTGCTAGGAGGGAAAAAAACCTGTTTCGGGTGTCTCCTCTAGTGGGGATGTGCCCGGCTAATCCACTTCACCTGGCTCCCACTCCGGCTAATACAGACTGGACCCACACCAGTACTGTTTCACACTTGAGGCTACTCCTTCTCTTCTTCTTCTTCTCTCTCTTTCCTGTTCACCCAGCTCCCACACTCTGCCCCTTCTCTGCTTCTTCTCTCCCGTCCCGGACTCAACTGCCGCTGGTTCTCACTTTTTCTTCACAACACTTCTCCTCCCTCCCCTTTCTGCTGCCGGCTCCTCCTTTTCTCTACCCTGTTCCCATGGGGACAGCCGTCCCACCCGGCCACTAGGGGAACCCACTAAAACAGTGCAATACAATAAAACATTTTTATTTAATAACATCTGTGTTAACTACATTCAGGGGACACTGCCTCCTTGTAAGGGGTCTGCCCACCCCTTACATTGGCACTATCAGGCTGATTCTATACATACAGTGCTATACTGGCGCTATCAGGCTGATTCTATACATACAGTGCTATACTGGCACTATCAGGCTGATTCTATACATACAGTGCTATACTGGCACTATCAGGCTGATTCTATACATACAGTGCTATACTGGCACTATCAGGCTGATTCTATACATACAGTGCTATACTGGCACTATCAGGCTGATTCTATACATACAGTGCTATACTGGCACTATCAGGCTGATTCTATACATACAGTGCTATACTGGCACTATCAGGCTGATTCTATACATACAGTGCTATACTGGCGCTATCAGGCTGATTCTATACATACAGTGCTATACAGGCACTACCAGGCTGAGTCTATACATACAGTGCTATACTGGCACTATCAGGCTGATTCTATACATACAGTGCTATACTGGCACTATCAGGCTGATTCTATACACACAGTGCTATACTGGCACTATCAGGCTGATTCTATACATACAGTACTATACTGGCACTATCAGGCTGATTCTATACATACAGTGCTATACTGGCACTATCAGGCTGATTCTATACATACAGTGCTATACTGGTGCTATCAGGCTGAGTCTATACATACAGTGCTATACTGGTGCTATCAGACTGATTCTATACATATAGTGCTATACTGGCACTATCAGGCTGTTTCTATACATACAGTGCTATACTGGCGCTATCAGGCTGATTCTATACATACAGTGCTATACTGGCACTATCAGGCTGATTCTATACATACAGTGCTATACTGGCACTATCAGGCTGATTCTATACTTACCTTTAGTGGTCAGCTCGGATGTATAGTTTTTGAAACACAAGCAAGTAAAGCTTGTAAAATGAGCAGCTTTTTGAGTGACAGCAGCTGAGGATCAGCTGATAGCTGGGGTGGATATTCATAGTTATCCCCTCCTCCTGTTAATTTTGCCAATTCTATTATAGAATTGTTTTATTAAATAACTAGAAGGACCTGTGCTGATGTCATACTCATGTGACCAGAAGGGATATGACATCAGCACAGGTCCTTCTAGTCACTTAGTAAAACGATTCTATAATAGAATTAGCATAAATAACAGGGTGAGGAGGGACAGGAAGGGGGCGAGAATTGCTATGAAACCCCACCCTAGCTATCAGCTGATTGGTAGCTGCTGCCATTCAAAAAGCTGCTCATTTTACAAACTTTACTTGCTTGTGTTTCAAAACCTAAACATCCTAGATGACCACTAAAGGTATATATAGAATCAGCCTGATAGCGCCAGTATAGCACTGTATGTATAGAATCAGCCTGATAGTGCCAGTATAGCACTGTATGTATAGAATCAGCCTGATAGCGTCAGTATAGTACTGTATGTATAGAATCAGCCTGATAGTGCCAGTATAGTACTGTATGTATAGAATCAGCCTGATAGCGTCAGTATAGTACTGTATGTATAGAATCAGCCTGATAGCGCCAGTATAGCACTGTATGTATAGACTCAGCCTGATAGTGCCAGTATAGCACTGTATGTATAGAATCAGCCTGATAGTGCCAGTATAGCACTGTATGTATAGAATCAGCCTGATAGTGCCAGTATAGTACTGTATGTATAGAATCAGCCTGATAGTGCCAGTATAGCACTGTATGTATAGAATCAGCCTGATAGTGCCAGTATAGCACTGTATGTATAGAATCAGCCTGGTAGTGCCAGTATAGCACTGTATGTATAGAATCAGCCTGGTAGTGCAAGCATAGCACTGTATGTATAGAATCAGCCTGATAGTGCCAGTAAAGCACTGTATGTATAGAATCAGCCTGATAGCGCCAGTATAGCACTGTATGTATAGAATCAGCCTGATAGTGCCAGTATAGCACTGTATGTATAGAATCAGCCTGGTAGTGCAAGCATAGCACTGTATGTATAGAATCAGCCTGATAGTGCCAGTATAGCACTGTATGTATAGAATCAGCCTGATAGCGCCAGTATAGCACTGTATGTATAGAATCAGCCTGATAGTGCCAGTATAGCACTGTATGTATAGAATCAGCCTGATAGTGCCAGTATAGCACTGTATGTATAGAATCAGCCTGATAGTGCCAGTATAGCACTGTATGTATAGAATTAGCCTGATAGTGCCAGTATAGCACTGTATGTATAGACTCAGCCTGATAGTGCCAGTATAGCACTGTATGTATAGACTCAGCCTGATAGTGCTAGTATAGCACTGTATGTATAGAATCAGCCTGATAGTGCCAGTATAGCACTGTATGTATAGAATCAGCCTGATAGTGCCAGTATAGCACTGTATGTATAGAATCGGCCTGATAGTGCCAGTATAGCACTGTATGTATAGAATCAGCCTGATAGTGCCAGTATAGCACTGTATGTATAGAATCAGCCTGATAGTGCCAGTATAGCACTGTATGTATAGAATCAGCCTGATAGTGCCAGTATAGCACTAGCTTAAGGTTATATAGGAAAATCCTGGTGACTGGTGCGCTTTAATTAATGTATGTCCTGCAAATAATCCACAAGCTTCGGTGGCACAAAGCGTAAAAGTAGCAAGAGAGTTGGAGGAACCCTACGCAGCGCGGAGTGCGGCTCCTCGGTGTCTCCTTGTATCACCTTTATCTCGGCCCATCCTTATAACAGATTTATTTGCACATGAAACCACTTACAATATAAATTCCATTTGCATAAGTCAAACTATTTAGTGAGGATTTGCGTTTGTTTTCACGTCCCTAAATCCGTCTATTAATTCATGAGACAAAGACTTCGGAGCCGAGAGGTGAAATCTTGTTGCTATTTTCTCCGCTTTATCCTATCGTCAAATATTTGCTCTTTCGGCTGCAGAAGCCCCAGGAACATTTGTAGAAGGAGAGAGAAGACTTCCTTTGTTATCTCAAGTAGGAGGTGATTGTGGAGCAGGTCCTGACAGCGGATCCCAGGAGCCACCGCGCCGCGTCTTCTAAGTGGTGGCTGCCATGAATTCCTTTATGTAAAGTAGAATTAGTGCCCGGAGGAGATGAGGAGACGCAGAACTCATGGTGGCAAAATGGGCCGGTCAGTACAGTGCCCCTATGTTTGGGGGGCTCAGGACCACCGTACAGCAGACAGAAAGGAGGAGAGTGGAGATGGCCATAAATATACAGTGTCCACCCATATCCTGTCCACCGCCATTAACTTGAGAATGGCGGCAGCTATAGCCATAGAAGTGGTGTCTAGATATAGTAAAGTAGCCATGCGCTATGCAATGAAACCACCTATAGCGCCACCTGGTGGAAAACAATGGATTTAGCGTTTTTATCTCGAAAACGGAACAAGATAGAGAAAAAAAGTGAATTATAAAGTTGTAGGGCATCATCAATTCAATACGATACCTTGCATACAGAAATGCTATGATATGAAACCCATGACACCCCCCCCCCCCCCAAAACATTGAATGCTGATCCTCGCATATGGCACTAATTTAACTTTGATGCTCAAAGTGTCCCCCGTCAGCTGCAATGCACATCTGGCCTCTGCACAGCATACTGTATCTTGCTGCAATGCACATCTGGCCTCTGCACAGCATACTGTATCTTGCTGCAATGCACATCTGGCCTCTGCACAGCATACTGTATCTGGCTGCAATGCACATCTGGGCTCTGCACAGCATACTGTATCTGGCTGCAATGCACATCTGGGCTCTGCACAGCATACTGTATCTGGCTGCAATGCACATCTGGACTCTGCACAGCATACTGTATCTTGCTGCAATGCACATCTGGCCTCTGCACAGCATACTGTATCTGGCTGCAATGCACATCTGGGCTCTGCACAGCATACTGTATCTGGCTGCAATGCACATCTGGCCTCTGCACAGCATACTGTATCTTGCTGCAATGCACATCTGGACTCTGGACAGCATACTGTATCTGGCTGCAATGCACATCTGGCCTCTGCACAGCATACTGTATCTGGCTGCAATGCACATCTGGGCTCTGCACGGCATACTGTATCGTGCTGCACGTTGTGCAATATGGCAGGTGACACGTTTGCACAAGCATCTGTGATACGTGGTCGTAGGTCCTGCAATGTTGGTGGAAGGGTCGCATACACCTGCTGTTTGATGTGACCTCACAGAAAGAAGTCCAATGGGGTCAGGTCAGGTGAGCGGAGGCCACTCCACACAGCCCCATACCCAATGACTTGTAGGAAGGTCTCCATGAGGTGTCGCTTCACGTCCGCAGCCTTGTGAGTTTTACATGTTCTAATCATAGCATTTCTGTATGCAAGGAGTCGATTCGTATTGAATTGATGAGACCCTACAACTTTGTAATTCTCTTTTTTTCTCTATCTCGTTCTGTTTTCGAGATAAAAATGCTAACTCCGCTGTTTTCCACCAGGTGGCGCTATAGGTGGTTTCATTGTGTAGTGCATGGCTACTTTACTATACCTAGATACCACTTGTATGCCTATAGCTGCTGCTGTTCTCATGTTAATGGCAGTGGACAGGATATGAGTGGACACACTGTATATAGGTGCGATGTATACAGGATATGGGTGGACACACTGTATATAGGTGCGATGTATACAGGATATGGGTGGACACACTGTATATAGGTGCGGTGTATACAGGAGATGGGTGGACACACTGTATATAGGTGCGGTGTATACAGGAGATGGGTGGACACACTGTATATAGGTGCGGTGTATACAGGATATGGGTGGACACACTGTATATAGGTGCGGTGTATACAGGATATGGGTGGACACACTGTATATAGGTGCGGTGTATACAGGAGATGGGTGGACACACTGTATATAGGTGCGGTGTATACAGGATATGGGTGGACACACTGTATATAGGTGCGGTGTATACAGGATATGGGTGGACACACTGTATATAGGTGCGGTGGACAGGATATGGGTGGACACACTGTATATAGGTGCGGTGTATACAGGATATGGGTGGACACACTGTATACATACACAGCAATAGTGGGGTCCATGTATCTTCAGTCGCAGTGTGCTGACACATCGTGCATTTATATATCTGAATATCGGTCACATATAAAAAAATACAAAATTGGGGGTTCGTCTGGGATGTGACTGTCAAGCCTGCTTAATGGCTGCTAACTCAGTATGGGAGATCCCTAAGTCCAAGGTCCAAGTGGGTATACGGGATGCAGACATCAGTGCAGCAGATGGTAGACTATTAGCAGGATATTGAAAACTGCAAGCAGGAGGATTACTGAGGAACTGGAGGCCACAGGCAGCCAGGAGACATCCTGGAAAGCACAGACACGTTACAGAGGTACTGTGAGCTGCAGGTGGCCATGAGACATCCTAGAGACCACTGTCAGGTTGCAGAGGTACTAGAAGCAGCAGACAGCCAGGATATGTCCTGGAGACCGCAGACAGGTTGCAGAGGAACTAGAAGTCACAGACAGCCAGGAGATGTCCTGGAGACCGCAGACAGGTTGCAGAAGTCTTGGAGACCATAGATTGGTTATAGAGGCACTGAGAGCCGCAGGAAGACTGGTAGCTGAGGAACTGGAGCCGCAGGCAGTCAGGAAATGTTCTGTAGACCGTAAACAGGTTACAGAGGTACTGAGAGCTGCAGACAGATAGGTTGCTGAGGAACTGGAGGCTACAGGCAGTCAAGAGATGTCTTGGAGACTGTAGACAGGTTACAGAGGCACTGCAAGCCGTAAGCAGACAGGTAGATAAGGAGTTGTAGGCTGCAGGCAGTCAGGAAATGTCCTGGAGATGGTAGACAGGTTACAGAGGTACTGAGAGCCGCAGACAGACAGGTAGCTCAGGAACTAGAGGCTGCAGGCAGTCAGGAGATGTCCTGGAGACCACAGATTACAAAGGCACTGCGAGCCGCAGGCAGACAGGTAGATGAGGAACTGGAGACAGCAGGCAGTGAGAAGATGTCCTGGAGACTATAGAGAGGTTACAGAGGAGAGGTACTGGAGGCCGCAGGCAGTGAGAAGATGTCCTGGAGACTATAGAGAGGTTACAGAGGAGAGGCACTGGAGACCGCAGGCAGACAGATGTACTAGAGACTATAGAGAGGTTACAGAGGAGAGGCATGGAGACCGCAGGCAGACAGATGTACTAGAGACTATAGAGAGGTTACAGAGGAGAGGCATGGAGACCGCAGGCAGACAGATGTACTAGAGACTATAGAGAGGTTACAGAGGAGAGGCATGGAGACCGCAGGCAGACAGATGTACTAGAGAGTATAGAGAGGTTACAGAGGAGAGGCATGGAGACCGCAGGCAGACAGATGTACTAGAGACTATAGAGAGGTTACAGAGGAGAGGCATGGAGACCGCAGGCAGACAGATGTACTAGAGACTATAGAGAGGTTACAGAGGAGAGGCATGGAGACCGCAGGCAGACAGATGTACTAGAGAGTATAGAGAGGTTACAGAGGAGAGGCATGGAGACCGCAGGCAGACAGATGTACTAGAGACTATAGAGAGGTTACAGAGGAGAGGCATGGAGACCGCAGGCAGACAGATGTACTAGAGACTATAGAGAGGTTACAGAGGAGAGGCACTGGAGACCGCAGGCAGACAGATGTACTAGAGACTATAGAGAGGTTACAGAGGAGAGGCATGGAGACCGCAGGCAGACAGATGTACTAGAGACTATAGAGAGGTTACAGAGGAGAGGCATGGAGACCGCAGGCGGTCAGATGTACTGGAGACTATAGAGAGGTTACAGAGGAGAGGCATGGAGACCGCAGGCAGACAGATGTACTAGAGACTATAGAGAGGTTACAGAGGAGAGGCATGGAGACCGCAGGCGGACAGATGTACTAGAGACTATAGAGAGGTTACAGAGGAGAGGCATGGAGACCGCAGGCAGACAGATGTACTAGAGACTATAGAGAGGTTACAGAGGAGAGGCATGGAGAGCGCAGGCGGTCAGCAGATGGCCGGTGCTTCACGACTAGAATCCTCTCTGAACAATACTCTCGCTGCAGTGTCCAGATTACTTGGTGGGTGACGCTGACAACCAATTTTCTTTCTTAAAATAGAAATGTGCTTAACAGGGTTGTCAGTTCTCTTCCTCCACTACTTTTGGTAACAAAGTACATTATATATACGCGGTGACCAAAGAAATCTCCTCCCAGATTGGAGAGAACATAAATCTATGTCCATTCCCAAGAGAGGTGGAAAAATGATAAAAGTAGGATAGAAAGAAATAAAATGTGAGAGTCGTCGGTGGTTGATGGATTTTAATGGCCACCTGTGCAGATGGTGATAAATCGCTGCTTTCCGCACTGCTCAGGTCTCTTCACCAGGAGGGGTAAATTTAGGATAATAATTGATATTTAGTAAAACTAATTTACAAAATATCATTACCCTATAATTTAGGGGATGTTCCTGTTAATATCGTCTCTGCCCAGAATATCCCTTTAAATTTGCCATTTCCCCATGGGGTTTGCGGTTTTCCTACAGTCTATACGGACATAGATTGTAAATGGCCGCCAAGGGGAAAGTCGGAGGTGATCCCTTGTCCACAAATCAGCCCTCCCCCCACTCTCCATTACCTAAGTGCCGTCCCTTGAAGTGATTTGTGACGGAAACAATTTATGACTGCGGATCCATTGAGCAAATAGACTCACAACCCTAAAATAGACTGACAAGCCGGCGGTGTGGACGCTGGCCAAGACGTGAGCGCCATAATGAGGTGACTCCGTGGCGAGGAGTCGCCGTACTCTCCGCATCCTCAGATCGAGCGTATTGTGACTCCAGAAGGAAAGAAGACGTAACTAATAAACACATGATCCTCATTTATGCCCCGGACGCCTCCGCTTCACTCTCATCGCAAACGAGGCCGTAACCATAAATGATGGGAAACAACAAGACTCCCGGAAATCTCAATATTTCTCTTCCCAGAAGACGGTTTATTACTGACAGATATTGCACCTGTGCAATCCCGAGATTTAGGGGAGTGCCAGGAATTTTAATGTCTCCCATCGATCTCTCTTATCTCCACTCTGTGCCGTCTCTTCACAATCCTTTTCTATTTCCCGGGAGTCGCGGAGTATAAATATTACGATGTTTCGCCATGAAAACGCCATCCGGATGTCATTATTATGCCAATGGTATTCCCAAAATTAAAGGATATGGCTGAGGGGACCAAACATTGAGAGGACCAGCAATCCTGGGCTCTGTAGAGGCGGAGACGTATTTGTCACGGGTGACAGACAGTCCTGTGGTGTCCGGCTATAGAAGGTCACAGCATTTATCTGCACAATTTGCTCCCTGACCTTCTAATATTCCTGCTTGGTGTATTTGGTATCCTATGTATCGCTTCTTCTTGGTTTTTATCCCTTTCCCTTTAGAACCTTGCAGAGTTCCTCACCTTTCAGTTGTTAATCTTCATTCCTTGGTGTCTTTATATACCCTCATTCTCCCTTACTCTGTGCTGCTGATAGGTCTAATACCCTTAACAAGTCTTCAGTGCAAGCAGTCAGCTCGTATCCATCTGGAGAAACCTTTTGTTGTTGTAGTCCCTCTCCCTGAGTCATCTGGAGATAAGATATTTGTTCTTTTTTCCACTGTTTGTTATCCCTGTGTCTTCTTTAGAGCTTAGAGGGGTTGACTAAGCGCTCATCCCATCCATTCCTTACATAGGGCCTACTTCAGGGTCCGGTATCCTGCTTGGCGCATAGGTGTAAAACCTATCTAGGTTTGTGAGGGAAGCCAGGGGCCAGAGGTGGGGAAACCTAGGGTCAGGTATCCTGCTCAGCGCATAGGTGCGGAACCTGTCACGGTTCTGATGTGCGGAGCATCTTGTGCTCTGTTATGTTCTGCCATGCTGTTCTGCAGAGCTGGTACTTGCCTGTTCTGCAGAGCGTTTTGCAGGTTCCAATGCTCTGTGGTTTGTCTTGAGCTCTGGTGGATGGGTTGTTTCTCAGCACTGGGTCCTACGCTGGTGGTGGGAGGGGGCTTCTCAGATGCTCCTCGTTCCTGGTGATTGCTCTGCTTCATTAGGGAGCATGCTCTCCGGAACGTCGCCAGTCGTATTTCCTGGTTCCGCAGTAAGTGTTCTTGGCTTGCGTTTGTGTACAGTTATCTGATCTTGGCTTCTCGACCCTAGACTGTAGTTGACTCTGCTCTGCCCGCCCCCCTAACTTTGTCGTTATCTCCTGACTTCTGACCTAGGACCTTCTCCTGACCACATCTCCTCCTGCTCCCTGTATCCTATACGTACTGTCCTGGAATCCTGACCCTTGGCCTGTAACTTGATATCGTCTCTGCCTGCTCCCTGTGTCCTGTGGTGTTTCCTGGTTTCTGATCCCAGCTTGTTTGACCACCTCTGCATTGACACTGTACGCAAGTAGTATCTAGCGCCACCTAGTGATTAGCACCACACTATGCCACATAATGTGGCACATCACACTATCTAGGGTGATGAGGAGAGCCAGGGCCCAGCTGTAGGCTTAGTCAGGGGTCACCATCTCCTCCTTCCCTAGACACAGAGTTTCCCTTCCGTTTCGCCGTTCGCCTGGTACTTCCCTGTACCTAGCGTGACAACATGCTTAGCCTCACCTTCATTGTCTATGGGATTGCAAAGACTTTCTCCAGCAGTCCTATAGACAATGAATTGAGCAGAGGCTGAGTATGTGATTGCGATCACCACTGCAACCCTTTTCTGGTATCATGGGGTCAATATGACCCCCAGCAGATTGGTAGAACTAGTGATTTTTTTTCATGGTACCAGAAAAGTTACCAGGGATGAGACCACCCCTTTATGTCATTGAGATCTGATTCACAGACGTCTGGATACATTGTAGCTGCAGTATACTTTCCCAAAAATTACAGCAGTTTTTTCCCCTTGTTTTAGAAAAGCGTGGCATGAACCAGCCACACTATGTGAACAGTGTCTTAGATGATATAAATTTCAGGGTCAAACTTTTCATCATTAAAATTAAGTAACTACGTCTGGAAATCTGTCGTGCAAAAGATTCCGTTAAATCAGCATCAGCCGTAAGATCCATAACTGAGAAGCTACAATATAGCAACATTTGTATCCTTCAGGCTGGAGCTGCACAGGGTCAATCAGTCCCTGACGAGCCGCAGTAAATATCAATAACATGACGAATGTTGCAAAATATCCCAGTGTTACAATTTTCCCATTGTGTCATGTTGAACCCCGATTTACCATTGTAAATATTCAACTAAGAGTTGCCACTAAGGGGTTAACTATGTTTAAAAGAATTGCAAAACCCCCAAATTTTGGCAAAGAAATCCTAAATCAAACATACAGCTGAGTCCACTGTAATGTCTCTGAGATATCTGCTCCATTGTTTGGCCAATGTCTTGATATGCAGCCGCCATTGTCTCTGTCCAATCCTGACTATCATGATGAATTCGGCATTATCCGGGGGATCGGTGATGAATGCGGCATTATCTGGGGGATCGGTGATGAATTCGGCATTATCCGGGGGATCTGTAATGAATGCGGCATTATCCGGGGGATCGGTGATGAATTCGGCATTTTCTGGGCGATCGGTGATGAATGCGGCGTTATCCGGGGGATCGGTGATGAATGCGGCCTTATCCAGGGATCGGTGATGAATGCGGCATTATCCGGGGGATCGGTGATGAATGCGGCATTATCCGGGGGATCGGTGATGAATGCGGCATTTTCTGGGCGATCGGTGATGAATGCGGCGTTATCCGGGGGATCGGTGATGAATACGGCATTATCCAGAGGATCGGTGATGAATGCGGCATTATCCGGGGGATCGGTGATGAATGCGGCATTATCTGGGCGATCGGTGATGAATGCGGCCTTATCCAGGGATCGGTGATGAATGCGGCATTATCCGGGGGATCGTGATGAATGCGGCGTTATCCGTGGAATCGGTGATGAATGCGGCATTATCTGGGGGATCGGTGATGAATTCGACATTATCCGGGGAATCGGTGACGAATGCGGCATTATCCAGGGATCGGGAATGAATGCGGCATTGTCCGGGATATTGGTGATGAATGCGGCATTATCTGGGGGGTCAGTGATGAATGCGGCATTATCCGGGGGATCGGTGATGAATGCGACATTATCCGGGGATCGATGATGGATGCGGCATTATCCGGGTGATCAGTGATGAATGCGGCATTATGGGGAGGATCGGTGATGAATGCGGCACTATCCGGAGGTTCGGTGATGAATGCGGCATTATCTGGGGATCGGTGATGAATGCGGTATTATCCGGGGGATCGGTGATGAATGCGGCATTATCCGGGCGATCAGTGATGAATGCGGCATTATCCAGGGGATCGGTGATGAATGCGGCATTATCCGGGCGATCGGTGATGAATGCGTCACTATCCAGGGGATCGGTGATGAATGCAGCATAATCTGGGGATCGGTGATGAATGCAGCATAATCTGGGGATCGGTGATGAATGCAGCATTATCTGGGGATCGGTGATGAATGTGGCATTATGGGGAGGATCAGTGATGAATGCGGCATTATCTGGGGGATCAGTGATGAATGCGGCACTATCTGGGGGATCAGTGATGAATGCGGCACTATCTGGGGGATCAGTGATGAATGCGGCACTATCTGGGGGATCAGTGATGAATGCGGCATTATGGGGAGGATCGGTGATGAATGCGGCATTATCTGGGGATCGGTGATGAATGTGGCACTATCTGGGGATCGGTGATGAATGCGGAGTTATCCAGGGGATCAGTGATGAATGCGGCATTATCCGGGTGATCAGTGATGAATGCGGCATTATGGGGAGGATCAGTGATGAATGCGGCATTATCCGGGTGATCAGTGATGAATGCGGCATTATGGGGAGGATCGGTGATGAATGCGGCATTATCTGGGGATCGGTGATGAATGTGGCACTATCTGGGGATCAGTGATGAATGCGTTATTATCCGGGGGATCGGTGATGAATGCGGCATTATCCAGGCGATCAGTGATGAATGCGTCACTATCCGGGGGATCGGTGATGAATGCAGCATTATCTGGGGATCGGTGATGAATGCAGCATTATCCGGGGGATCGGTGATGAATGCGGCATTATCCGGGAGATCAGTGATGAATGCGGCACTATCTGGGGGATCAGTGATGAAAGCGGCATTATCCGGGGGATCAGTGATGAATGCGGCATTATCCAGGGGATCGATGATGAATGCGGCGTTATCCAGGTGATCAGTGATGAATGCGGCATTATCCGGGTGATCAGTGATGAATGCGGCATTATCCGGAGGATCGGTGATGAATGCGGCATTATCCGGAGGATCGGTGATGAATGCGGCATTATCCAGAGGATCGGTGATGAATGCGGCATTATCTGGGGGATCAGTGATGAATGTGGCACTATCTGGGGATCGGTGATGAATGCGGTATTATCCGGGGGATCGGTGATGAATGCGGCATTATTCGGGGGATCAGTGATGAATGCGGCATTATCCGGGGGATCGGTGATGAATGCGGAGTTATCCAGGGGATCAGTGATGAAAGCGGCATTATTCGGGGATCGGTAATGTATGCAGCATTATCCGGGGGATCGGTGATGAATGCGGCGTTATCCGGGGAATCGGTGATGAATGTGGCATTATCCGGGGGATCGGTGATGAATTCGGCATTATCCGGGGAATCGGTGACGAATGCGGCATTATCCAGGGATCGGTGATGAATGCGGCATTATTTGGGATATAGGTGATGAATGCGGCATTATCTGGGGGGGTCAGTGATGAATGCGGCATTATCCGGGGGATCGGTGATGAATGCGGAGTTATCCAGGGGATCAGTGATGAAAGCGGCATTATTCGGGGATCGGTAATGTATGCGGCATTATCCGGGGGATCGGTGATGAATGCGGCGTTATCCGGGGAATCGGTGATGAATGTGGCATTATCCGGGGGATCGGTGATGAATTCGGCATTATCCGGGGAATCGGTGACGAATGCGGCATTATCCAGGGATCGGTGATGAATGCGGCATTGTTCGGGATATAGGTGATGAATGCGGCATTATCTGGGGGGGTCAGTGATGAATGCGGCATTATCCGGGGGATCGGTGATGAATGCGGCATTATCCGGAGGATCGGTGATGAATGCGGCATTATCCGGAGGATCGGTGATGAATGCGGCAATATCCAGGGGATCGGTGATGAATGCGGCAATATCCAGGGGATCGGTGATGAATGCGGCATTATCCGGGGGATCGGTGATGAATGCGGCATTATCCGGAGGATCGGTGATGAATGCGGAGTTATCCAGGGGATCAGTGATGAATGCGGCATTATCCAGGGGATCAATGATGAATGCGGCATTATCCGGGGGATCGGTGATGAATGCGGCATTATCCGGGGGATCGGTGATGAATGCGGCATTATCCGGGGGATCGGTGATGAATGTGGCATTATCCGGGGGATCGGTGATGAATTCGGCATTATCCGGGGAATCGGTGACGAATTCGGCATTATCCGGGGAATCGGTGACGAATGCGGCATTATCCAGGGGATCAGTGATGAAAGCGGAATTATTCGGGGATCGGTGATGTATGCGGCATTATCCGGGGGATCGGTGATGAATGCGGCATTATCCGGGGGATTGGTGATGAAAGCGGCATTATCCGGGGGATCGGTGATGAATGCGGCATTATCCGGGGGATCGGTGATGAATGCGGCATTATCCGGGGGATCGGTGATGAATGCGGCATTATCCGGGGGATCGGTGATGAATGTGGCATTATCCGGGGGAGCGGTGATGAATGCGGCATTATCCGGGGGATCGGTGATGAATGCGGCATTATCCGGGGGATCGGTGATGAATGCGGCGTTATCCGGGGAATCGGTGATTAATGTGGCATTATCCGGGGGATCGGAGATGAATTCGGCATTATCCGGGGAATCGGTGACGAATGCGGCATTATCCAGGGATCTCTGATGAATGCGGCATTGTTCGGGATATTGGTGATGAATGCGGCATTATCTGGGGGATCGGTGATGAATGCGGCGTTATCCGGGGGATCGGTGATGAATTCGGCATTATCCGGGGAATCGGTGACGAATTCGGCATTATCCGGGGAATCGGTGACGAATGCGGCATTATCCAGGGATCGGTGATGAATGCGGCATTGTTCGGGATATTGGTGATGAATGCGGCATTATCTGGGGGGGTCAGTGATGAATGCGGCATTATCCGGGGGATCGGTGATGAATGCGGCATTATCCGAGGGATCGGTGATGAATGCGGAGTTATCCAGGGGATCAGTGATGAATGCGGAGTTATCCAGGGGATCAGTGATGTATGCGGCATTATCCGGGGGATCGGTGATGTATGCGGCATTATCCGGGGGATCGGTGATGAATGCGGCATTATCCGGGGGATCGGTGATGAATGTGGCATTATCCGGGGGATCGGTGATGAATGCGGCATTATCCGGGGGATCGGTGATGACTGCGGCATTATCCGGGGGATCGGTGATGAATGCGGCATTATCCGGGGGATCGGTGATGAATGCGGCATTATCCAGGGGATCAGTGATGAAAGCGGCATTATTCGGAGATCGGTGATGTATGCGGCATTATCCGGGGGATCGGTGATGAATGCGGCATTATCCGGGGGATTGGTGATGAAAGCGGCATTATCCGGGGGATCGGTGATGAATGTGGCATTATCCAGGGATCGGTGATGAATGCGGCATTGTTCGGGATATTGGTGATGAATGCGGCATTATCTGGGGGGGTCAGTGATGAATGCGGCATTATCCGGGGGATCGGTGATGAATGCGGCATTATCCGGGGGATCGGTGATGAATGCGGCATTATCCGGGGGATCGGTGATGAATGCGGCATTATCCGGGGGATCGGTGATGAATGCGGCATTATCCGGGGGATCGGTGATGAATGCGGCGTTATCCGGGGAATCGGTGATGAATGTGGCGTTATCCGGGGGATCGGTGATGAATGCGGCATTGTTCGGGATATTGGTGATGAATGCAGCATTATCTGGGGGGTCAGTGATGAATGCGGCATTATCCGGGGGATCGGTGATGAATGCGGCATTATCCGGGGGATCGGTGATGAATGAGGCGTTATCCGAAGGATCGGTGATGAATGCGGCATTATCCGGAGGATCGGTGATGAATGCGGAGTTATCCAGGGGATCAGTGATGAATGCGGCATAATCCAGGGGATCAGTGATGAAAGCGGCATTATTCGGGGACCGGTGATGTATGCGGCATTATCCGGGGGATCGGTGATGAATGCGGCATTATCCGGGGGATCGGTGATGAATGTGGGATTATCCGGGGGATCGGTGATGAATGTGGGATTATCCGGGGGATCGTGATGAATGCGGCATTATCCGGGGGATCGGTGATGAATGCGGCATTATCCGAGGGATCGGTGATGAATGCGGCATTATCCGGGGGATCGGTGATGAATGCGGCATTATCCGGGGGATCGGTGATGAATGCGGCATTATCCGGGGGATCGGTGATGAATGCAGCATTGTCTGGGGATCTGTGATGAATGCGGCATTTTCCGAAGGATCGGTGATGAATGTGGCATTATCCGGGGGATCGGTGATGAATGCGGCGTTATCTGGGGAATCGGTGATGAATGTGGCATTATCAGGGGGATCGGTGATGAATTCGGCATTATCCGGGAAATTGGTGACGAATACGGCATTATCCAGGGATCGGTGATGAATGCGGCATTGTTGGGGATATTGGTGATGAATGCGGCATTATCTGGGGGGGGCAGTGATGAATGCGGCTTTATCTGGGGGATCGGTGATGAATGCGGCATTATCCGGGAAATTGGTGACGAATACGGCATTATCCAGGGATCGGTGATGAATGCGGCATTGTTGGGGATATTGGTGATGAATGCGGCATTATCTGGGGGATCGGTGATGAATGCGGCATTATCCGGGGGATCGGTGATGAATGCGGCATTATCCGGGGGATCGGTGATGAATGCGGCATTATCCGGGGGATCGGTGATTAATGCGGCATTATCCGGAGGATCGGTGATGAATGCGACATTATCCGGGGATCGATGATGGATGCGGCATTATCCGGGGGATCGGTGATGAATGCGGCGTTATCCAGGGGATCAGTGATGAATGCAGCATTATCCGGGTGATCAGTGATGAATGCGGCATTATGGGGAGGATCGGTGATGAATGCGGCATTATCCGGAGGTTCGGTGATGAATGCGGCATTATCTGGGGATCGGTGATGAATGTGGCATTATCCGGGCGATCAGTGATGAATGCGGCATTATCCGGGCGATCAGTGATGAATGCGGCATTATGGGGAGGATCGGTGATGAATGCGGCATTATCTGGGGATCAGTGATGAATGCGGTATTATCCGGGGGATCGGTGATGAATGCGGCATTATCCGGGCGATCAGTGATGAATGCGGCATTATCCAGGGGATCGGTGATGAATGCGGCATTATCCGGGCGATTGGTGATGAATGCGTCACTATCCGGGGGATCGGTGATGAATGCAGCATAATCTGGGGATCGGTGATGAATGCAGCATTATCTGGGGATCGGTGATGAATGTGGCATTATCCGGGTGATCAGTGATGAATGCGGCATTATGGGGAGGATCGGTGATGAATGCGGCATTATCTGGGGATCGGTGATGAATGTGGCACTATCTGGGGATCGGTGATGAATGCGGTATTATCCGGGGGATCGGTGATGAATGCGGCATTATCCAGGCGATCAGTGATGAATGCGGCATTATGGGGAGGATCAGTGATGAATGCGGCATTATCCGGGTGATCAGTGATGAATGCGGCATTATGGGGAGGATCGGTGATGAATGCAGCATTATCTGGGGATTGGTGATGAATGTGGCACTATCTGGGGATCAGTGATGAATGCGGTATTATCCGGGGGATCGGTGATGAATGCGGCATTATCCAGGCGATCAGTGATGAATGCGGCATTATTATTATTATTATTATTATTATTATTGTTTATTTATAGAGCACCATTGATTCCATGGTGCTGTACATGAGGGGGTTACATACAGAATACATATACACGTTACAATAGACAGACTAGCACAGAGGGAAGAGGGCCCTGCCCTTGCGGGCTTACATCCTAAAGGATTTTGGGGAGGAGACAGTAGGTGGGGTGTAGGTTGGGCGGCAGCTCCGCACGGTGGTGGGGCGGCAGCTCCGCACGGTGGTGGGGTGGCAGCTCCGCACGGTGGTGGGGCGGCAGCTCCGCACGGTGGTGGGGCGGCAGCTCCGCACGGTGGTGGGGCGGCAGCTCCGCACGGTGGTGGGGCGGCAGCTCCGCACGGTGGTGGGGCGGCAGCTCCGCACGGTGGTGGGGCGGCAGCTCCGCACGGTGGTGGGGCGGTGAGGTCATTGTAGATTAGAGGCATTTCTGAACAGATGAGTTTTCAGGGTCCGTTTGAAGTTTGCAAGTGTAGTAGATAGTCTGACGTGTTGAGGCAGTGAGTTCCAGGAGACTGGGGATGCTCGGGAGAAGTCTTGGAGTCGGTTGCATGAGGAGCGAATGAGAGAGGAGGATAGAAGGAGATCTTGGGAGGACCGGAGGTTACGTTTTGGAGTGTAGCGAGAGATTAGTTCAGAGATATATGGAGGAGACAGATTATGGATAGCGTTGTAGGTCAGTGTTAGTAATTTGAATTGGATACGGTGGAAGATTGGGAGCCAGTGGAGGGACATGCAGAGAGGAGAAGCGGGGTGGTATTGAGGAGAGAGGTGGATCAGTCGGGCAGCAGAGTTAAGGATGGACTGGAGAGGGGCGAGTGTGTTAGCAGGGAGACCACAGAGCAGGATGTTGCAGTAGTCGATGCGGGAGATTATGAGGGCATGCACTAGCATTTTTGTGGATTGGGGATTGAGGAAAGGACGGATTCTGGAGATATTTTTGAGTTGAAAACGGCAGGAGGTGGTGAGGGATTGGATGTGCGGTATGAAGGACAGGGCAGAGTCAAAGGTCACTCCGAGGCACCGAACTTTGGGTGCTGGGGAGAGCGTGATGTTATTAATTGTAATGGATAGATCAGGTGGAGAGTGCAGGGGAGATGGAGGAAAGATGATCAGTTCAGTTTTGGCCATATTGAGCTTTAGGAAGCGAGAGGAGAAGAAGGAAGATATAGCAGATAGGCACTCTGGGATTCTGGACAGCAGAGATGTGGCATCTGGACCAGAGAGGTAGATCTGAGTGTCATCGGCATATAGGTGGTACTGGAAGCCATGGGACTTTATGAGTTGTCCCAGGCCAAATGTATAGATAGAAAAAAGTAAGGGTCCCAGGACAGAGCCTTGAGGGACACCAACAGAGAGAGAACGGGATGAAGAGGTTGTGTGGGAATGGGAGACCCTAAAAGTGCGGTTGGAGAGGTATGAAGAGATCCAAGAGAGGGCGAGGTCTCTGACACCAAGAGAAGAGAGGATCTGTAGTAGCAGGGAGTGGTCAACAGTGTCAAAGGCTGAGGATAGGTCTAGAAGTAGGAGTACAGAGAAGTGGTTGTTAGCTTTGGCGGTAAGTAAGTCATTTGTGATTTTAGTCAGGGCAGTTTCAGTGGAATGATGTGGACGGAAGCCGGACTGTAGGTTGTCAAAGAGAGAGTTAGAGGAGAGGTGGGAGGAAAGTTCAGCATGGACGTGCTGTTCCAGGAGTTTTGAGGCAAGTGGGAGTAGCGATATGGGTCGATAGCTGGTAGTAGAGGTTGGGTCGAGGGAAGGTTTCTTTAGGATAGGTGTGACTGTTGCATGCTTAAAGGCAGAAGGGAAGGTACCAGTTGTTAGAGAGAGGTTGAAGAGATGGGATAAGGCTGGAATAAGGATAGTGGTGAGGTTGGGGAGGAGGTGGGATGGGATGGGGTCAAGTGCGCATGTAGTGAGGTGCGCTTTTGAGAGAAGATGTGCAAGCTCCCCTTCGGTGATAGTGGGGAGGAAGTTTATGGGGGAGGGGCAGTGGTCTGTTATATGAAGGGGTTGTGGTGGTTCAGCAGAAAAGACTTGTCTGGTTTGGTCGATCTTTTCTTTGAAATATGTGGCAAATTCTTCTGCGGAGATGAGGGAGGTTGGAGGGGGCAGCGGTGGGCGAAGGAGGGAGGTAAAAGTATTAAATAGCTGTTTGGGGTTGTGTGTTAAAGAGGATATGAGGTTTTTGAAGTAATTCTGTTTAGCCGAGGTAAGGGCCAAGCGAAATGTGTGAATTGCATTTTTGAATGTGGTGAAGTCTTCCTGGGAGTGCGTTTTCTTCCAGCGCCGCTCTGCGGCTCTAGACACTTGCCGATCCAATGGATCGGTGATGAATGCGGCATTATCCGGGCGATCGGTGATGAATGCGTCACTATCCGGGGGATCGGTGATGAATGCAGCATTATCTGGGGATCGGTGATGAATGCAGCATTATCCGGGGGATCGGTGATGAATGCGGCGTTATCCGGGAGATCAGTGATGAATGCGGCACTATCTGGGGGATCAGTGATGAAAGCGGCATTATCCGGGGGATCAGTGATGAATGCGGCATTATCCAGGGGATCGATGATGAATGCGGCGTTATCCAGGTGATCAGTGATGAATGCGGCATTATCCGGGTGATCAGTGATGAATGCGGCATTATCCGGAGGATCGGTGATGAATGCGGCATTATCCGGAGGATCGGTGATGAATGCGGCATTATCCGGAGGATCGGTGATGAATGCGGCATTATCCGGAGGATCGGTGATGAATGCGGCATTATCCGGAGGATCGGTGATGAATGCGGCATTATCTGGGGATCGGTGATGAATGTGGCGTTATCCGGGGAATCGGTGATGAATGTGGCGTTATCCGGGGGATCGGTGATGAATTCGGCATTATCCGGGGAATCGGTGACGAATGCGGCATTATCCAGGGATCTGTGATGAATGCGGCATTGTTCGGGATATTGGTGATGAATGCGGCATTATCTGGGGGGATCAGTGATGAAAGCAGCATTATTCGGGGATCGGTGATGAATGCGGCATTATCCGGGGGATCGTTGATGAAGGCGGCATTATCCGGGGGATCGGTGATGAATGCGGCATTATCCGGGGGATCGGTGATGAATGCGGTATTATCCAGGGGATCAGTGATGAAAGCGGCATTATTCGGGGATCGGTGATGAATTCGGCGTTATCCGGGGGATCGGTGATGAATGCGGCATTATCCGGGGGATCAGTGATGAATGCGGCATTATCCGGGGGATCGGTGATGAAAGCGGCATTATTCGGGGATCGGTGATGAATTCGGCATTATCCGGGGGATCGGTGATGAATGCAGCATTTTCTGGGGATCTGTGATGAATGCGGCATTATCCGAGGGATCGGTGATGAATGCGGCATTATCCGGGGGATCGGTGATGAATGCGGCATTATCCGGGGGATCGGTGATGAATGCGGCATTATCCAGGGGATCAGTTATGAAAGCGGCATTATTCGGGGATCGGTGATGTATTCGGCATTATCCGGGGGATCGGTGATGAATGCGGCGTTATCCGGGGAATCGGTGATGAATGTGGCATTATCCGGGGAATCGGTGATGTATGCGGCATTATCTGGGGGATCGGTGATGAATGCGGCGTTATCCGGGGAATCGGTGATGAATGCGGCATTATCCGGGGGATCGGTGATGAATGCGGCATTATCCGGGGGATCGGTGATAAATGCGGGATTATCCGGGGGATCGGTGATGAATGCAGCATTATCCGGGGGATCGGTGATGAATGCGGTGTTATTCGGGGGATCGGTGATGAATGCGGCGTTATTCGGGGGATCGGTGATGAATGCGGCGTTATTCGGGGGATCGGTGATGAATGCGGCAATATCCGGGGTATCGGTGATGAATGCGGCATTATCTGAGGGATCGGTGATGAATGCGGCATTATCTGAGGGATCGGTGATGAATGCGGCATTATCCGGGGGATCAGTGATGAATGCGGCAATATCCGGGGGATCGGTGATGAATGCGGCAATATCTGAGGGATCGGTGATGAATGCGGCATTATCTGAGGGATCGGTGATGAATGCGGCATTATCCGGGGGATCAGTGATGAATGCGGCAATATCCGGGGGATCGGTGATGAATGCGGCAATATCCGGGGATCGGTGATGAATGCGGCGTTATCCGGGGATCGGTGATGAATGCGGCATTATCCGGGGATCGGTGATGAATGCGGCGTTATCCGGGGGATCGGTGATGAATGCGGCATTATCCGGGGGATTGGGGATGAATGCGGCATTATCCGGGGGATCGGTGATGAATGCGGCATTATCCGGGGGATCGGTGATGAATGCGGCGTTATTCGTGGGATCGGTGATGAATGCGGCGTTATCCGGGGGATCGGTGATGGATGCCGCATTATCCGGGGGATCGGTGATGAATGCGGCATTATTCGGGGGATCGGTGATGAATGCAGCATTATTCGGGGGATCGGTGATGAATGCGGCATTATCCGGGGGATCGGTGATGAATGCGGCATTATCCGGGGATCGGTGATGAATGCGGCATTATCCGGGGGATCGGTGATGAATGCGGCATTATCCGGGGGATCGGTGATGAATGCGGCATTATCCGGGGGATCGGTGATGAATGCGGCGTTATTCGGGGGATCGGTGATGAATGCGGCGTTATTCGGGGGATCGGTGATTAATGTGGCGTTATCCGGGGGATCGGTGATGAATGCGGCGTTATTCGGGGGATCGGTGATGAATGCGGCGTTATTCGGGGGATCGGTGATGAATGCGGCGTTATTCGGGGGATCGGTGATGAATGCGGCGTTATTCGGGGGATCGGTGATGAATGCGGCATTATCCGGGGGATCGGTGATTAATGTGGCGTTATTCGGGGGATCGGTGATGAATGCGGCGTTATTCGGGGGATCGGTGATGAATGCGGCGTTATTCGGGGGATCGGTGATGAATGCGGCGTTATTCGGGGGATCGGTGATTAATGTGGCGTTATCCGGGGGATCGGTGATGAATGCGGCGTTATTCGGGGGATCGGTGATGAATGCGGCGTTATTCGGGGGATCGGTGATGAATGCGGCGTTATTCGGGGGATCGGTGATGAATGCGGCGTTATTCGGGGGATCGGTGATGAATGCGGCATTATCCGGGGGATCGGTGATTAATGTGGCGTTATTCGGGGGATCGGTGATGAATGCGGCGTTATTCGGGGGATCGGTGATGAATGCGGCGTTATTCGGGGGATCGGTGATGAATGTCCGCTCTGGGATCAGCGCATCGAGTCTGCAGTCAGGAAAATAATTAAAATCAAGAGCGACGCTAATTAAAAAGTAAAGGAGTCATCAGGATGATTCACAGAAGCTCCAGAAAGGTGGGCAATAAATCCGGCTCCACGGCCATTATTAACTCTGCTCCATCTATTAGTGGGAGACCCCCGGCTGCAGTAAAGGGTCCGGTGAACCCCAGGAGGCACAATCTATAGCCGTGAATCCTGCTGCTCATTCACGAGTGCTACAATGTATCATCCCCTAATATTAGTGCAATTAAAGGGAATGTCTCCATGGGCCGTATACACAGCTGACACTGACCAGTATTGTATATAGAATCCGCAGAATCACAGAATTTCCATTTTTACCACTTGGTAGCAAAGCTGCAGGGGGACAGAGGGGGCGGCCGCCCCGGAGCTGCTGCCACTGTGCACTGTATGGGTGTGCGCAGCCCCGATAGAGGTCAACTCTGCAGTGGAGCAGCGAGACTCGATCTCACTGCTCCACTGCTCTTCATCCTGTAGACTGTAGTGTGGGGGGAATACTGGGGGCCATATTACAGTGTGGGGGGAATACTGGGGGCCATATTACAGTGTGGGGGGAATACTGGGGGCCATATTACAGTGTGGGGGGAATACTGGGGGCCATATTACAGTGTGGGGGGAATACTGGGGGTCATATTACAGTGTGGGGGGAATACTGGGGGCCATATTACAGTATGGGGGGAATACTGGGGGTCATATTACAGTGTGGGGGGAATACTGGGGGCCATATTACAGTGTGGGGGGAATACTGGGGGCCATGTTACAGTGTGGGGGGAATACTGGGGGCCATATTACAGTGTGGGGGGAATACTGGGGGCCATATTACAGTGTGGGGGGAATACTGGGGGCCATATTACAGTGTGGGGGGAATACTGGGGGCCATATTACAGTGTGGGGAATACTGGGGGCCATATTACAGTGTGGGGGGAATACTGGGGGCCATATTACAGTGTGGGGGGAATACTGGGGGCCATATTACAGTGTGGGGGGAATACTGGGGGCCATATTACAGTGTGGGGGGAATACTGGGGGCCATATTACAGTGTGGGGGGAATACTGGGGGCCATATTACAGTGTGGGGGGAATACTGGGGGCCATATTACAGTGTGGGGGGAATACTGGGGGCCATATTACAGTGTGGGGGGAATACTGGGGGCCATATTACAGTGGGGGGAATACTGGGGGCCATATTACAGTGTGGGGGGAATACTGGGGGCCATATTACAGTGTGGGGGAATACTGGGGGTCATATTACAGTGTGGGGGAAATACTGGGAGCCATATTACAGTGTGGGGGAATACTGGGAGCCATATTACAGTGTGGGGGGAATACTGGGGGCCATATTACAGTGTGGGGGGAATACGGGGGGCCATATTATAGTGTGGGGGGAATACTGGGAGCCATATTACAGTGTGGGGGAATACTGGGAGCCATATTACAGTGTGAGGGGAATACTGGGGGCCATATTACAGTGTGGGGGGAATACTGGGAGCCATATTACAGTGTGGGGAATACTGGGGGCCATATTACAGTGTGGGGGGAATACTGGGAGCCATATTACAGTGTGGGGGGAATACTGGGTGCCATATTACAATGTGGGGGGAGTACACGGTGCCAAATTACAGTATGGGGGGAATACTGGGAGCCATATTACAGTGTGGGGGGAATACTGGGAGCCATATTACAATGTGGGGGGAATACTGGGGGCCATATTACAATGTGGGGGGAATACTGGGGGCCATATTACAGTGTGGAGGGAATACTGGGGGCCGTATTACAGTGTGGGAGGAATACTGGGAGCCATATTACAATGTGGGGGGAATACTGGGGGTCATATTACAGTGTGGGAGGAATACTGGGAGCCATATTACAGTGTGGGGGGAATACTTGGGGGCCATATTACAGTGTGGGGGGAATACTGGGGGCCATATTACAGTGTGGGGGGAATACTGGGGGCCGTATTACAGTGTGAGGGGGGGGAATACTGGGGGCCATATTACAGTGTGGGGGGAATACTGGGGGCCGTATTACAGTGTGGGGGGGGATACTGGGGGTCATATTACAGTGTGGGGGGAATACTGGGGGCCATATTACAGTGTGGGGGGAATACTGGGGGCCATATTAGTGTGGGGGGAATACTGGGGGCCATAATAGTGTGGGGGGAATACTGCGGGCCATATTACAGTGTGGGGGGAATACTGGGGGCCATATTACAGCGTGGGGGGAATACTGGGGGTCATATTACTGGGGGCTATTTTACAGTGTGGGGAGAATACTGGGGGCCATATTACAGTGTGGGGGGGAATACTGGGGGCCATATTACAATGTGGGGGGAATACTGGGGGCCATATTACAATGTGGGGGGAATACTGGGGGCCATATTACAATGTTGGGGGAATACTGGGGGCCATATTACAATGTGGGGGGAATACTGGGGGCCATATTACAATGTGGGGGGGAATACTGGGGGCCATATTACAGTGTGGCGGGAAAACTGGAGGCTATATTACAGTGTGGGGGGAATACTGTTCGTCATATTACTGGGGGCCATATTACAGTGTGGGGGGAATATTGGGGGCCATATTACAGTGTTGGGGGAATACTGGGGGCCATATTACAGTGTGGGGGGGAATACTGGGGGGCCATATTACAATGTGGGGGGAATACTGGGGGCCATATTACAATGTGGGGGGAATACTGGGGGCCATATTACAGTGTGGGGGGAATACTGGGGGCCATATTACAATGTGGGGGGGAATACTGGGGGCCATATTACAGTGTGGCGGGAAAACTGGAGGCTATATTACAGTGTGGGGGGAATACTGTTCGTCATATTACTGGGGGCCATATTACAGTGTGGGGGGAATATTGGGGGCCATATTACAGTGTTGGGGGAATACTGGGGGCCATATTACAGTGTGGGGGGGAATACTGGGGGGCCATATTACAATGTGGGGGGAATACTGGGGGCCATATTACAATGTGGGGGGAATACTGGGGGCCATATTACAGTGTGGGGGGAATACTGGGGGCCATATTACAGTGTGGGGGGAATACTGGAGGCCATATTACAGTGTGGGGGGAATACTGGGGGCCATATTACAGTGTGGGGGGAATACTGGGGGCCATATTACAGTGTGGAGGGAATACTGGGGGCCATATTACAGTGTGGGGGGAATATTGGGGGCCATATTACAGTGTTGGGGGAATACTGGGGGCCATATTACAGTGTGGGGGGGAATACTGGGGGGCCATATTACAATGTGGGGGGAATACTGGGGGCCATATTACAATGTGGGGGGAATACTGGGGGCCATATTACAGTGTGGGGGGAATACTGGAGGCCATATTACAGTGTGGGGGGAATACTGGGGGCCATATTACAGTGTGGGGGGAATACTGGGGGCCATATTACAGTGTGGAGGGAATACTGGGGGCCATATTACAGTATGGGGGGAATACTGGGGGCCATATTACAGTGTGGGGGGGGGAATACTGGAGGCCATATTACAGTGTGGGGGGAATACTGGAGGCCATATTACAGTGTGGGGGGAATACTGGGGGCCATATTACAGTGTGGGGGGGATACTGGGGGCCATATTACAGTGTGGGGGGAATACTGGGGGCCATATTACAGTGTGGGGGGAACACTGGAGGCCATATTACAGTGTGGGGGGAATACTGGGGGCCATATTACAGTGTGGGGGCAATACTGGGGGCCATATTACAGTGTGGGGGGAATACTGGGGGCCATATTACAGTGTGGGGGGAATACTGGGGGCCATATTACAGTGTGGGGCGAATACTGGGGGCCATATTACAGTGTGGGGGGAATACTGGGGGCCATATTACAGTCTAATAATGGCGAGGCAATCTTTCCTATGGCCGTGTTTCCTTGTGCAAAAATATCACTCTTCTGCTATGATTTTTCCGCAGTCGTCTGAACCAAATTACCTAAAAGCAATCTGCTCTGATGATCACATTCTTGTTGCAATAAACATCTGCTGCATTTTGCTACTTTTTTATGTTTTTGGCTCAGAATTGTGGCAGCGTTTTTTATGTTTTTTTGGGTCTGAGAAGCTGAACTTCTGCATTACGAGACACCGAGAAGCCCTGAAGGCACAAAACTGCACCAAACAGCGCTGCGCTCCACGGCAGACCGGAGTTTACACGGAGTCACATCCGCTCGGCTTCAATTGCTAAATGCAAAAAAACTGGAGAAAAAAAACCTCAGAAATTGATCTTATGAGAAGTATTTTTGATTTTTTAATTGTGTTTTTATGCTGTAGCATCGGGGACTGTGCGGCTGAGCTTTCATATTTGCACCGAACCACAGAGACTCCCAAAACAAAACGATCTGCACGCTCTGAGGTTTAGCGCAGGATTTCTATTTTTGCATATTTTGCAAATTTTTGTTAATTTGCAATCGCTTTTACCCCGGGGTTCACAGCTTTGTGTCACTCTTCTTCCAAAACCAAAATTCCACCGAAACCCCCAGCCTGTCGTGCGTGTATTTTCTAACATGAGCGATGTTGGAATGTTTTGATACATATTGTGTAAATATTTATCTTTAAATCTGATGTAATACAATGTAGCTCCTACTTTGTGTCGGTGTGCACTGCTCAGGGTCAGAGTCAGTATTATGTGCGCACACTGCTTTGACGCTGCGTTGTGCGTTTTTGGCCACACAAAATGGCAAAAAAACGCACCCGAAAAAAGCGCAAATGTACCGCCCCGCGCTCAGCTGCAGCTGAGCCACTCGGGTCCGGGCTCGTTTGGTGGGTGGCTCAAGCGTCTCCGGACCCGGGGGTCACGTCGCTCTGCAAGGGGTTGCTGGCGATCTGGATTGGGGGGTGTTAGGTAGGTGTACAGCCGGAGCCGTGTTTGAGTTTGTGACGCCACCCACGGGATGTGGTGAAAGTGTAGACACCACCGCTGCTGTTACGGGGCACCCGGGGGAGATGGTCGTGCAGCAAGTTGTTAACCCCTCCGTGGGCAGGGATGATGGCCCCGGGACCCGTTGGGGAGAGTAGCTGGGCGGTGCAGGGCGGTGCGCGGCCGGGTGGCACTGTTGTACTCACGATTATAGACACACACAAGTCTCTGGTAAACAAAGTTGATGGTGGTCGGTGCCCGCAGCCGGCTGCGTCTGGTCCCCCACCCGGGTTGGTGGTCTTGGCCTTTCTTCTGCACCGTGTAGTGTATGTGTAGACTGCCTGTGCTTCAGCAACGGTAGTCCGCTCCCCGGCGGTATGTATGTGTCGGTGGAGCCCGTTTGCCCGCAGACGCTGGCCCGTGGGATCTCTGCCTGTGCGGTGGCTTTCTATCCCCCTCGTTGGGCTGTTACCTTCAGTCTGGACTTGGGATGGGAATGGACCTAAAGTCCAGACCTCAATCAGTAAACTCGACGTGGTCCAGTGGCTTCTGGGCCTCGTTCCGGGTCTGAGTACCCCCCCTGGTGCTCCGGTTTCCAGTCGGTTCCCCGGTTCAGTACCAGCGGGCCACTAACCTGTCCCGGTCCCTTACGGTTCCACCTGGCCGTCTTCCCGGCTCCTGCAGGTGGCAACCACCGTCTGCCTCCTAGCCAAGGTACCAGGGCTACGACCCTCACACCTGTCAGTTTCCGCTGCAGACCTGTCACCACAGGCCTGCTGCACTCTACTCCTCTCAACTCCAACTGGCCACTGGCCACCGACAAACTCCTCTGTTTCTCCTGCCTCCGGCCCTCTGGACTCCTCGGTGGGCGTGGCCAACCGCCTGGCTCCGCCCCCTGGTGTGACAATAAAGCTCAGAGGGAGGTGACTAGGTTTTAATGTGGTTGGCTGCTGTTACCTTTTTAGGGGACCGGTGTTATGCGGGGCCTACCTGTGACTACCTGGCTAGTCCAGGGCGTCACAGAAAAACGCCGCGAAAACCGCTCAGTGCGCACATAGCCTTAGGAGAGGACGGCCCTGGTGTGATTGTGGTGCAGATGCCAAGTCTCTGGGGGGCTCTCGCACCATCGCAGCGTGGGCATCCGGGGTTTCTTGTTTCGGTCAGTGTGTGCGTTGTGTGCAAACAATATAATGAATCCACCCGTCACCTGGACGCGCCGCCATCAGCCAGATGAGGACATGTTGTTGTTGTTTTTTTCCATCGCTCTTAGCATTTATCTCCTGCAGAAAGCTGATGTTGGAGCAGCCGCAACATAATAAGCTTATAATAGACACATTTACTATGTACGTTTTGGGCGTCCATTAACGTAATTGCATAATGTGGCAAGTCTTTTGTATCTCGGAGCGCACATTATAGACATGCTGGAATATAGATGTAGCAGAGTCGGTCCAGCTAATAACATGTTAAATACTGTCGGAGTGTGCACCCACCGTGCTACGGGCCAGGCTTACCCTGGAGGGGCGTAGCTGGGTGGCTCCTGATCTTCACTGGAGCCTCTGGTGGGGAGGATAGACCTGGTCGCAGGTAGTCGTCAGGTGCCACTCCAGGGCAGTCCCCGGGTCTGCAACAGCTGACCGGCGGGTCAAGGCAGATGTACGCCGTACAGGAGGGCTAGGAAGAGGCATAGTCAGATGGCCCAAGGTCGGGGCAGGCAGCACAGGTTCAGAATACAAGCCAGGGTCAGATCTGGATATACAGATACACAAGCCGGGGTCAGGAGCGGAGAGATCAGGGTATACGGGTACAGAAGCCGGGGTCAGGAGCAGAGAGATCAGGGTATACGGGTACACCAGCCGGGGTCAGGAGCGGAGAGATCAGGGTATACGAGTACACCAGCCGGGGTCAGGAGCGGAGAGATCAGGGTATACGGGTACACAAGCCGGGGTCAGGAGCGGAGAGATCAGGGTATACGGGTACAGAAGCCGGGGTCAGGAGCGGAGAGATCAGGGTATACGAGTACACCAGCCGGGGTCAGGAGCGGAGAGATCAGGGTATACGGGTACACAAGCCGGGGTCAGGAGCGGAGAGATCAGGGTATACGGGTACAGAAGCCGGGGTCAGGAGCAGAGAGATCAGGGTATACGAGTACACCAGCCGGGGTCAGGAGCCGAGAGATCAGGGTATACGGGTACACAAGCCGGGGTCAGGAGCGGAGAGATCAGGGTATACGGGTACACAAGCCGAGGTCAGGAGCGGAGAGATCAGGGTATACGGGTACACAAGCCGAGGTCAGGAGCGGAGAGATCAGGGTATACGGGTACACAAGCCGAGGTCAGGAGCGGAGAGATCAGGGTATACGGGTACACAAGCCGAGGTCAGGAGCGGAGAGATCAGGGTATACGGGTACACAAGCCGGGGTCAGCAGCGGAGAGATCAGGGTATACGAGTACACCAGCCGAGGTCAGGAGCCGAGAGATCAGGGTATACGGGTACACAAGCCGGGGTCAGGAGCGGAGAGATCAGGGTATACGGGTACACAAGCCGAGGTCAGGAGCGGAGAGATCAGGGTATACGGGTACACAAGCCGGGGTCAGCAGCGGAGAGATCAGGATACACGGGTACAGAAGCCGGGGTCAGGAGCCGAGAGATCAGGGTATACGGGTACACAAGCCGGGGTCAGGAGCGGAGAGATCAGGGTATACGGGTACACAAGCCGGGGTCAGGAGCGGAGAGATCAGGGTATACGGGTACACAAGCCGGGGTCAGGAGCGGAGAGATCAGGGTATACGGGTACACAAGCCGGGGTCAGCAGCGGAGAGATCAGGGTATACGGGTACAGAAGCCGGGGTCAGGGGTGGAGAGATCAGGGTATACGGGTACACAAGCTAGGGTCAGGAGCGGAGAGATCAGGATATACGGGTACACAAGCCGGGGTCAGGAGCGGAGAGATCAGGAAACACGGATACACAAGCCGGGGACAGGAGCGGAGAGATCAGGATATACGGGTACACAAGCCGGGGTCAGGAGCCGAGAGATCAGGGTATACGGGTACAGAAGCCGGGGTCATGAGCAGAGAGATCAGGATATATGGGTACACAAGCCGGGGTCAGAGGTGGAGAGATCAGGGTATACGGGTACACAAGCCGAGGTCAGGAGCGGAGAGATCAGGGTATACGGGTACACCAGCCGAGGTCAGAGGTGGAGAGATCAGGGTATGCGGGTACACAAGCCGGGGTCAGCAGCGGAGAGATCAGGGGTATATGGGTACACAAGCCGGGGTCAGGAGCGGAGAGATCAGGGTATGCGGGTACACCAGCCGGGGTCAGGAGCGGAGAGATCAGGGTATACGGGTACACCGGCCGGGGTCAGGAGCGGAGAGATCAGGGTATACAAGTACACCAGCTGGGGTCAGGAGCGGAGAGATCGGGGTATACGTGTACACAAGCCGGGGTCAGGAGCGGAGAGATCAGGGTATACGGGTACACCAGCCGGGGTCAGGAGCGGAGAGATCAGGGTATACGGGTACACAAGCCGGGGTCAGGAGCGGAGAGATCAGGGTATACGGGTACACCAGCCGGGGTCAGGAGCGGAGAGATCAGGGTATACAAGTACACCAGCTGGGGTCAGGTGTACACAAGCCGGGGTCAGGAGCGGAGAGATCAGGGTATACAAGTACACAAGCCGGGGTCAGGAGCGGAGAGATCAGGGTATACGGGTACACCAGCCGGGGTCAGGAGCGGAGAGATCAGGGTATACGGGTACAGAAGCCGGGGTCAGGAGCGGAGAGATCAGGGTATACGGGTACACCAGCCGGGGTCAGGAGCGGAGAGATCAGGGTATACGGGTACAGAAGCCGGGGTCAGGAGCGGAGAGATCAGGGTATACGGGTACACCAGCCGGGGTCAGGAGCGGAGAGATCAGGGTATACGGGTACAGAAGCCGGGGTCAGGAGCGGAGAGATCAGGGTATACGGGTACAGAAGCCGGGGTCAGGAGCGGAGAGATCAGGGTATACGGGTACACCGGCCGGGGTCAGGAGCGGAGAGATCAGGGTATACAAGTACACCAGCTGGGGTCAGGAGCGGAGAGATCGGGGTATTCGTGTACACAAGCCGGGGTCAGGAGCGGAGAGATCAGGGTATACGGGTACAGAAGCCGGTGGTCAGGAGCGGAGAGATCAGTAAACACGGGTACAGAAGCCGGGGTCAGGAGCGGAGAGATCAGGGTATACGAGTACACCAGCCGGGGTCAGGGGTGGAGAGATCAGGGGTATATGGGTACAGAAGCCGGGGTCAGGAGCGGAGAGATCAGGGTATACGAGTACACCAGCCGGGGTCAGGGGTGGAGAGATCAGGGTATACGGGTACACCGGCCGGGGTCAGGAGTGGAAAGATCAGGGTATACGGGTACACCGGCCGGGGTCAGGAGTGGAAAGATCAGGGTATACGGGTACACCAGCCGGGATCAGGAGTGGAGAGATCAGGGTATACGGGTACACCGGCCGGGGTCAGGAGTGGAAAGATCAGGGTATACGGGTACACCGGCCGGGGTCAGGAGTGGAAAGATCAGGGTATACGGGTACACCAGCCGGGGTCAGGAGTGGAAAGATCAGGGTATACGGGTACACCAGCCGGGGTCACGGATGGAGAGATCAGGATATATGGGTACAGAAGCCAGGGTCAGGGGGCGGGGAGACGCGTTTCGACCGTATTACACGGTCTTAGTCATGTCATGATTAAGACCGTGTAATACGGTCGAAACGCGTCGCTAGTCATTTTTCCCTTGCTCAGGGGAAGTCTGTACCTACCTTCATACGTGTGCACATGGAATAAACCATAAGGAAATTTATATTGAAGAGTGCCTTCTTTCCTGCGCTGGATCTCATCTCACATCAGGGTATACGGGTACACCAGCTGGGGTCAGGAGCGGAGAGATCAGGGTATACGGGTACACCAGCCGGGGTCAGGAGCGGAGAGATCAGGGTATACGGGTACACCAGCCGGGGTCAGGAGCGGAGAGATCAGGGTATACAAGTACACCAGCCGGGGTCAGGAGCGGAGAGATCAGAGTATACGGGTACACCGGCCGGGGTCAGGAGTGGAGAGATCAGGGTATACGGGTACACCAGCCGGGGTCAGGAGCGGAGAGATCAGGGTATACGGGTACAGAAGCCGGGGTCAGGAGTGGAGAGATCAGGGTATATGGGTACAGAAGCCGGGGTCAGGAGCGGAGAGATCAGGGTATACGGGTACACCAGCCGGGGTCAGGAGCGGAGAGATCAGGGTATACGGGTACACCAGCCGGGGTCAGGAGCAGAGAGATCAGGGTATACGGGTACAGAAGCCGGGGTCAGGAACGGAGAGATCAGGGTATACGGGTACAGAAGTCGGGGTCAGGAGCGGAGAGATCAGGGTATACGGGTACAGAAGCCGGGGTCAGGAGCGGAGAGATCAGGGTATACTGGTACAGAAGCCGGGGTCAGGAGCGGAGAGATCAGGGTATACGGGTACAGAAGCCGGGGTCAGGAGCGGAGAGATCAGGGTATACTGGTACAGAAGCCGGGGTCAGGAGCGGAGAGATCAGGGTATACGGGTACAGAAGACGGGGTCAGGAGCGGAGAGATCAGGGTATACGGGTACAGAAGCCGGGGTCAGGAGCGGAGAGATCAGGGTATACGGGTACACAAGCCGGGGTCAGGAGCGGAGAGATCAGGGTATACTGGTACAGAAGCCGGGGTCAGGAGCGGAGAGATCAGGGTATACGGCTACAGAAGCCGGGGTCAGGAGCGGAGAGATCAGGGTATACGGGTACAGAAGCCGGGGTCAGGAGCGGAGAGATCAGGGTATACGGGTACAGAAGCCGGGGTCAGGAGCGGAGAGATCAGGGTATACGGGTACAGAAGCCGGGGTCAGGAGCGGAGAGATCAGGGTATACGGGTACACAAGCCGGGGTCAGGAGCGGAGAGATCAGGGTATACTGGTACAGAAGCCGGGGTCAGGAGCGGAGAGATCAGGGTATACGGGTACAGAAGCCGGGGTCAGGAGCGGAGAGATCAGGGTATACGGGTACAGAAGTCGGGGTCAGGAGCGGAGAGATCAGGGTATACGGGTACACCAGCCGGGGTCAGGAGCGGAGAGATCAGGGTATACTGGTACAGAAGCCGGGGTCAGGAGCGGAGAGATCAGGGTATATGGGTACAGAAGCCGGGGTCAGGAGCGGAGAGATCAGGGTATACGGGTACAGAAGCCGGGGTCAGGAGCGGAGAGATCAGGGTATACGGGTACAGAAGCCGGGGTCAGGAGCGGAGAGATCAGGGTATACGGGTACAGAAGCCGGGGTCAGGAGCGGAGAGATCAGGGTATACGGGTACAGAAGTCGGGGTCAGGAGCGGAGAGATCAGGGTATACGGGTACACCAGCCGGGGTCAGGAGCGGAGAGATCAGGGTATACTGGTACAGAAGCCGGGGTCAGGAGCGGAGAGATCAGGGTATATGGGTACAGAAGCCGGGGTCAGGAGCGGAGAGATCAGGGTATACGGGTACAGAAGCCGGGGTCAGGAGCGGAGAGATCATGGTATACGGGTACACAAGCCGGGGTCAGGAGTGGAGAGATCATGGTATACGGGTACAGAAGCCGGGGTCAGAAGCGGAGAGATCAGGGTATACGGCTACAGAAGCCGGGGTCAGGGGTGGAGAGATCAGGGTATACTGGTACAGAAGCCGGGGTCAGGGGTGGAGAGATCGTGGGGGTTCCGGATGTCGGTGCCCGGCCGTTCAGACATTGATGACCTATCCTAGGGACAGACCATCAATGTAAAAGTAGTGGCCAAACTCTTTAGTGACTGAGAGGACAGAGCTCAGTTTTGTGGCGTATTGAATGTGAAGAGCCTGGGCACTTGTCGACACTTCGTTATGAGCTTGGCCATTATGGTTACTGTCTATGCAGAGCGCAGAAGCTAATGACAAAGTCATCTAAAGTGCTGCACTTTGCATGTTCCACCGGCAGATCAGGATTGCAATTTGTGGAGTAAAAGGGCAGACATGGGCCCATTCGGAGGGCGGCCTGCACTGGCGGAAGGGAGCTAAGCAGTGATTGTGCTCCATGGGTGGTGGTCCCTGGTTTTACGATGGAAGGTCATGGGGGTCCCATACTTTCAGCCATACTGTGCAGATTGTTTCAGCCATACCGTGCAGATTGTTTCAGCCATACCGTGCAGATTGTTTCAGCCACACCGTGCGGATTGTTTCAGCCACACCGTGCGGATTGTTTCAGCCATACCGTGCAGATTGTTTTCAGCCATACCGTGCGGGTTATTTTCAGCCATACACTGCAGATTGTTTCAGCCATACCGTGCGGGTTATTTTCAGCCATACAGTGCAGATTGTTTCAGCCATACCGTGCAGATTGTTTTCAGCCATACTGTGCGGATTGTTTCAGCCATACCATGTGGATTGTTTCAGCCATACCGTGCGGATTGTTTCAGCCATACCGTGCGGATTGTTTCAGCCATACCGTGCGGATTGTTTCAGCCATACCGTGCGGATTGTTTCAGCCACAACGTGCGGATTGTTTCAGCCGTACCGTGCGGATTGTTTCAGCCATACCGTGCAGATTGTTTCAGCCATACCGTGCAGATTGTTTCAGCCACACCGTGCGGATTGTTTCAGCCATACCATGCGGATTGTTTCAGCCATACCGTGCAGATTGTTTCAGCCATACCGTGCGGATTGTGTCAGCCATACCGTGCGGATTGTTTCAGCCACAACGTGCGGATTGTTTCAGCCATACCGTGCAGATTGTTTCAGCCATACCGTGCAGATTGTTTCAGCCATACCGTGCAGATTGTTTCAGCCACACCGTGCGGATTGTTTCAGCCATACCATGCGGATTGTTTCAGCCATACCGTGCAGATTGTTTCAGCCATACCGTGCGGATTGTGTCAGCCATACCGTGCGGATTGTTTCAGCCATACCGTGCGGATTGTTTCAGCCACAACGTGCGGATTGTTTCAGCCGTACCGTGCGGATTGTTTCAGCCGTACCGTGCGGATTGTTTCAGCCGTACCGTGCGGATTGTTTCAGCCGTACCGTGCGGATTGTTTCAGCCATACCGTGCAGATTGTTTCAGCCACACCGTGCAGATTGTTTCAGCCATACCGTGCAGATTGTTTTCAGCCATACCGTGCGGGTTATTTTCAGCCATACAGTGCAGATTGTTTCAGCCATACCGTGCAGATTGTTTTCAGCCATACCGTGCGGATTGTTTCAGCCATACCATGTGGATTGTTTCAGCCATACCGTGCGGATTGTTTCAGCCATACCGTGCGGATTGTTTCAGCCATACCGTGCGGATTGTTTCAGCCATACCGTGCGGATTGTTTCAGCCACAACGTGCGGATTGTTTCAGCCGTACCGTGCGGATTGTTTCAACCATACTGTGCGGATTGTTTCAGCCATACCGTGCGGATTGTTTCAGCCATACCGTGCAGATTGTTTCAGCCATACCGTGCAGATTGTTTCAGCCATACCATGCGGATTGTTTCAGCCATACCGTGCAGATTGTTTCAGCCATACCGTGCGGATTGTGTCAGCCATACCGTGCGGATTGTTTCAGCCATACCGTGCGGATTGTTTCAGCCATACCGTGCGGATTGTTTCAGCCGTACCGTGCGGATTGTTTCAGCCGTACCGTGCGGATTGTTTCAGCCGTACCGTGCGGATTGTTTCAGCCGTACCGTGCGGATTGTTTCAGCCGTACCGTGCGGATTGTTTCAGCCATACCGTGCGGATTGTTTCAGCCATACCGTGCAGATTGTTTCAGCCATACCGTGCGGGTTGTTTCAGCCATACCGTGCGGATTGTTTCAGCCATACCGTGCAGATTGTTTCAGCCATACCGTGCGGATTGTTTCAGCCATACCGTGCGGATTGTGTCAGCCATACCGTGCGGATTGTTTCAGCCATACCGTGCGGATTGTTTCAGCCACACCGTGCGGATTGTTTCAGCCATACCGTGCGGATTGTTTCAGCCATACCGTGCGGATTGTTTCAGCCATACCGTGCGGATTGTTTCAGCCATACCGTGCGGATTGTTTCAGCCACACCGTGCGGATTGTTTCAGCCATACCGTGCAGATTGTTTCAGCCATACCGTGCAGATTGTTTCAGCCATACCATGCGGATTGTTTCAGCCATACCGTGCAGATTGTTTCAGCCATACCGTGCGGATTGTGTCAGCCATACCGTGCGGATTGTTTCAGCCATACCGTGCGGATTGTTTCAGCCATACCGTGCGGATTGTTTCAGCCGTACCGTGCGGATTGTTTCAGCCGTACCGTGCGGATTGTTTCAGCCGTACCGTGCGGATTGTTTCAGCCGTACCGTGCGGATTGTTTCAGCCGTACCGTGCGGATTGTTTCAGCCATACCGTGCGGATTGTTTCAGCCATACCGTGCAGATTGTTTCAGCCATACCGTGCGGGTTGTTTCAGCCATACCGTGCGGATTGTTTCAGCCATACCGTGCGGATTGTTTCAGCCATACCGTGCAGATTGTTTCAGCCATACCGTGCGGATTGTTTCAGCCATACCGTGCGGATTGTGTCAGCCATACCGTGCGGATTGTTTCAGCCATACCGTGCGGATTGTTTCAGCCACACCGTGCGGATTGTTTCAGCCATACCGTGCGGATTGTTTCAGCCATACCGTGCGGATTGTTTCAGCCATACCGTGCGGATTGTTTCAGCCATACCGTGCGGATTGTTTCAGCCACACTGTGCGGATTGTTTCAGCCACACCGTGCAGATTGTTTCAGCCATACCGTGCGGATTGTTTCAGCCATACCGTGCAGATTGTTTCAGCCATACCGTGCGGATTGTTTCAGCCACACTGTGCGGATTGTTTCAGCCACACCGTGCGGATTGTTTCAGCCATACCGTGCGGATTGTTTCAGCCACACCGTGCGGATTATTGTGCCCAGTGATCGGTTAGAGGCTCTGACACATGAGACGTGACCGTTGCTCTGATGATCTGACCGGCTGTGAGTTTCCACCTGGAGGGATAATTCTGCTGATACAAGGTACCAGCAGGTAACGCTATCGGCCGGCGCACCGCCCCATGTATCGGGAATGGATGGAGACAATGCCGCGCCGTCGCCTTCTGCCGGATATGTAAATTCTGAGCATTGAAATGTTATCGTCACTGATCAGACTCATTCCATGCGACAGCTCGGGAGAGTAATGTCGTGTTTCTGCGCTCATTAGCGCCAAAGATGGAGCACGAACAAATCCGTTCTGTCATCCAGGACATTAGTGACTCTGCCTGCACCACAGCCGGATAATGAGACATCGCTCTAGTGTAGCAGAGCTGAGGGTGTCATCTACTCACAGTGCGGGGAGGTGCGCGGGTGTAGCAGAGCTGAGGGTGTCATGTACTCACAGTGCGGGGAGGTGCACGGGTGTAGCAGAGCTGAGGGTGTCCTCTACTCACAGTGCGGGGAGGTGCGCGGGTGTAGCAGAGCTGAGGGTGTCCTCTACTCACAGTGCGGGGAGGTGCATGGGTGTAGCAGAGCTGAGGGTGTCATCTACTCACAGTGCGGGGAGGTGCGCGGGTGTAGCAGAGCTGAGGGTGTCATCTACTCACAGTGCGGGGAGGTGCGCGGGTGTAGCAGAGCTGAAGGTGTCATCTACTCACAGTGCGGGGAGGTGCGCGGGTGTAGCAGAGCTGAGGGTGTCCTCTACTCACAGTGCGGGGAGGTGCGCGGGTATAGCAGAGCTGAGGGAGTCATCTACTCACAGTGCGGGGAGGTGCGCGGGTGTAGCAGAGCTGAGGGTGTCATCTACTCACAGTGCGGGGAGGTGCATGGGTGTAGCAGAGCTGAGGGAGTCATCTACTCACAGTGCGGGGAGGTGCGCGGGTGTAGGAGAGCTGAGGGTGTCATCTACTCACAGTGCAGGGAGGTGCGCGGGTGTAGCAGAGCTGAGGGAGTCATCTACTCACAGTGCGGGGAGGTGCGCGGGTGTAGCAGAGCTGAGGGAGTCATCTACTCACAGTGCGGGGAGGTGCGCGGGTGTAGCAGAGCTGAGGGTGTCATCTACTCACAGTGCGGGGAGGTGCGCGGGTGTAGCAGAGCTGAGGGTGTCATCTACTCACAGTGCGGGGAGGTGCATGGGTGTAGCAGAGCTGAGGGTGTCATCTACTCACAGTGCGGGGAGGTGCGCGGGTGTAGCAGAGCTGAGGGTGTCATCTACTCACAGTGCGGGGAGGTGCGCGGGTGTAGCAGAGCTGAAGGTGTCATCTACTCACAGTGCGGGGAGGTGCGCGGGTGTAGCAGAGCTGAGGGAGTCATCTACTCACAGTGCGGGGAGGTGCGCGGGTGTAGCAGAGCTGAGGGAGTCATCTACTCACAGTGCGGGGAGGTGCGCGGGTGTAGCAGAGCTGAGGGAGTCATCTACTCACAGTGCGGGGAGGTGCGCGGGTGTAGCAGAGCTGAGGGAGTCATCTGCTCTCAGTGCAGGGAGGTGCGCGGGTGTAGCAGAGCTGGGGGAGTCATCTACTCACAGTGCAGGGAGGTGCGCGGGTGTAGCAGAGCTGAGGGAGTCATCTACTCACAGTGCGGGGAGGTGCGTGGGTGTAGCAGAGCTGAGGGTGTCATCTACTCACAGTGCGGGGAGGTGCGCGGGTGTAGCAGAGCTGAGGGTGTCATCTACTCAGTGCGGGGAGGTGCGTGGGTGTAGCAGAGCTGAGGGTGTCATCTACTCACAGTGCGGGGAGGTGCGCGGGTGTAGCAGAGCTGAGGGAGTCAATCTACTCACAGTGCGGGGAGGTGCGCGGGTGTAGCAGAGCTGAGGGAGTCAATCTACTCACAGTGCGGGGAGGTGCGCGGGTGTAGCAGAGCTGAGGGTGTCATCTACTCAGTGCGGGGAGGTGCGTGGGTGTAGCAGAGCTGAGGGTGTCATCTACTCACAGTGCGGGGAGGTGCGCGGGTGTAGCAGAGCTGAGGGTGTCATCTACTCACAGTGCGGGGAGGTGCGCGGGTGTAGCAGAGCTGAGGGTGTCATCTAATCACAGTGCGGGGAGGTGCGCGGGTGTAGCAGAGCTGAGGGAGTCATCTACTCACAGTGCGGGGAGGTGTGCGGGTGTAGCAGAGCTGAGGGTGTCATCTACTCACAGTGCGGGGAGGTGCGTGGGTGTAGCTGAGCTGAGGGTGTCATCTACTCACAGTGCGGGGAGGTGCGCGGGTGTAGCAGAGCTGAGGGTGTCATCTACTCACAGCGCGGGGAGGTGCGTGGGTGTAGCTGAGCTGAGGGTGTCATCTACTCACAGTGCGGGGAGGTGCGCGGGTGTAGCAGAGCTGAGGGTGTCATCTACTCACAGTGCGGGGAGGTGCGTGGGTGTAGCTGAGCTGAGGGTGTCATCTACTCACAGTGCGGGGAGGTGCGCGGGTATAGCAGAGCTGAGGGTGTCATCTACTCACAGTGCGGGGAGGTGCGTGGGTGTAGCAGAGCTGAGGGTGTCATCTACTCACAGTGCGGGGAGGTGCGCGGGTATAGCAGAGCTGAGGGTGTCATCTACTCACAGTGCGGGGAGGTGCGTGGGTGTAGCAGAGCTGAGGGTGTCATCTACTCACAGTGCAGGGAGGTGCGCGGGTATAGCAGAGCTGAGGGTGTCATCTACTCACAGTGCGGGGAGGTGCGCTGGTATAGCAGAGCTGAGGGAGTCCTCTACTCACAGTGCGGGGAGGTGCGCGGGTGTAGCAGAGCTGAGGGAGTCATCTACTCACAGTGCGGGGAGGTGCGCGGGTGTAGCAGAGCTGAGGGTGTCATCTACTCACAGTGCGGGGAGGTGCGCGGGTGTAGCAGAGCTGAGGGAGTCATCTACTCACAGTGCGGGGAGGTGCGCGGGTGTAGCAGAGCTGAGGGAGTCATCTACTCACAGTGCGGGGAGGTGCGCGGGTGTAGCAGAGCTGAGGGAGTCATCTACTCACAGTGCGGGGAGGTGCGCGGGTGTAGCAGAGCTGAGGGAGTCATCTACTCACAGTGCGGGGAGGTGTGCGGGTGTAGCAGAGCTGAGGGTGTCCTCTACTCACAGTGCGGGGAGGTGCGCGGGTGTAGCAGAGCTGAGGGTGTCATCTACTCACAATGCGTGGAGGTGCGTGGGTGTAGCAGAGCTGAGGGAGTCATCTACTCACAGTGCGTGGAGGTGCGCGGGTGTAGCAGAGCTGAGGGTGTCATCTACTCACAGTGCGGGGAGGTGCGCGGGTGTAGCAGAGCTGAGGGAGTCATCTATTCACAGTGCGGGGTGACGTGTGAACCTCAGTGCACATCACCTACACTGTGCCGCATGACAGACTCCTCTCTGCTGCATGTGATGAGCCCGGGGCTGCTACTTGTGCGCATGAAATGGGATTGACAAAGGGCGCACCATCACTGATCCCACCTCTGGGGTCCCCTCCGATCCGGAGATCAAGGCGATGTGCACAAGGTGAGGATTTGGTGTACAAGTTTCTGCACCAAATCTGCATCTATTGGCAGCAAAGATGCTGCATTTTTGCCTCTTTTTCGGTGCATTTTTGGCTTCTTCTCATGTACATTTTTGCAACGTTTTCTTTGCATTTTTGCCTCATTTTTGCTGCATTTTTGCCTCATTTTTGCTGCATTTTTGCCTTGTTTTTATTGCATTTTTGCCTCGTTTTTGGTCTATTTTTGCCTCATTTTCAGTGCATTTTTGCAGCGTTTTCTTTGTATTTTTGCCTCGTTTTCAGTGCATTTTTGCAGCGTTTTCTTTGTATTTTTGCCTCGTTTTCAGTGCATTTTTGCCTCGTTTGCCTTGTTGCCACTGAAAGTGCATTTTTGCCTCATTTTTGGTCCATTTTTGCCTCTTTTTTGGTCCATTTTTGCCTCGTTTTTGGTGCATTTTTGCCTCGTTTTTGGTGCATTTTTGCTGCACTTTCTGTGCATTTTTGCTAGAGAGCAGCCGGCCTCAGTCACTTGCCCAATGGCGACAAGCTAGAGAAAACCAAAATAATTGGTGATTGATCTAATCCAGGAACGGATTTCCATAAGAAATATTTGGATTCATCGGATATTTTGGGGGATTTGATTCACCTCCATTTTGCTAGATTCTAAGGATCAGATCAGGGTTACAGCTTCTCTCCTCAGTGGTCTCGCTGCTGCAGCTCCTCATTCAGCTCCAGCCTTGGTCTTCTTCTCCTTGGTCTTCCATACGGGGGCCCTTCGGCGCAACGTGGGCATGTGGGGGCCATGATAACAACATATTATACCTCTGCAGCCTGTCCTGCAGCCGTCAGTCCTATGCGGTTCCCCTTTTTTTTTGCACTTCTGAACTGCTCCGTGGGGGAGGGACTATCATGTGATTGACAGGTCCATTCTGGAGACAGCAGTCCTTTTTGTCCTATAGTTCTGTGTGGTCCTCCATGTTTACACTGCTGAGCCGCTCCGTGGGGGAGGGACTATCATGTGATTGAAAGGTCCGCTCTGGAGACAGCAGTCCTTTTGCCCGATAGTCCTTTGCGGTCCCCCATGTTTACAATGCTGAGCTGCTCTTCGGGGGAGGGACTTGTGTGATTGACAGGTCCTCTCTGCAGACAGAAGTCTTTCTGCCCTATAGTCCTGTGCGGTCCCCCCATGTTAAACTGCTGAGCTGCTCCTTGGGGGAGGGACTAGTGTGTGATTGACAGGTCCGCTCTGCAAACAGCACATCTTTTGCTCTATAGGCAGCGCCCCCCTGTCTACAGGCTGATTACGGTATTGCAGCTCAGACACTTTGGCCGTGATTATCCTGTGTATTATTCTATTATGTCTGGTTTATATGAGCTCGTCTGTATTTTGGGGGCTGTTTTTGGTTCTTTTTTTAGCCTCATTTATCAATTGAGAAATTTTAAAAAGTTGCAGAATTTGGCGCAATTTCACTGAAATTCCCCCCTAACCCACCTGGTGTATTTTTGGGTACAACAACATTTTAGCAGAAGTTTTCCGACTTTTGGCTCAAAAATCGCAAAAACTGTTTAACAAGACATTTTTGGCATAAAATGCACGTGCCATTTTAATGAAATTGTGCCAAAAATGGCAGCAAATGCCACAAGACAAAAAGGAGGGAGACTTAAGAAAAGCAGATTATGCATCGGGGTCTTTGATAGAACTGACCTGCAATACCACAACCAAACTGAAGTCAGGAGTGGTGCTGCTGTTCCATAAAATTCGCCATTTTTCTCTAATCCTGCGCCGCCTCTTTAAATATTCATACTTCACAGTAGAATAGGAATAATATTGAGAATTCCTCATCTGGAGCGCGGCCGGTAATATCCCCGCGCCGTATTGTGATCAGCACAAAGAGACGCAATAATAATAATAATCGAGATAATCAGGAGCCGCAATTTAATGTAATGGGCGGAAATACCGCGCCGGTGCTCAGCGGATGATTCCCTGCCGCGAAGGACGGAGGACGATGATCAATTTGTTTCCTAATTTACCGAATTGCGAATTGTAGAAAGAGTCAAAATAACAGACGAGAGATTCATTACAAAGAGCGACGGCGAAATCCATCCGAGAAGGGGGAGAACCTGCGCGGAATAATCTGATAATAGAGGTATACGGTATACATCACTGCTATATCTAATATACAGAAAGTAGATATATTCCTGTACATAGGGGCGGTATTATAGTAGTTATATTCTTGTACATAGGGGGCAGTATTATAGTAGTTATATTCTTGTATATAGGAGGCAGTATTATAGTAGTTATATTCTTGTACATAGGGGCAGTATTATAGCAGTTATATTCTTGTACATAGGAGCAGTATTATAGTAGTTATATTCTTGTACATAGAGAGCATTATTATAGTAGTTATATTCTTGTACATAGGAGCAGTATTATAGTAGTTATATTCTTGTACATAGGGGGCAGTATTATAGTAGTTATATTCTTGTACATAGGGGGCAGTATTATAGTAGTTATATTCTTGTACATAGGGGCAGTATTATAGTAGTTATATTCTTGTACATAGGGGCGGTATTATAGTAGTTATATTCTTGTACATAGGGGCAGTATTATAGTAGTTATATTCCTGTACATAGGGGCAGTATTACAGTAGTTATATTCTTGTACATAGGGGCAGTATTATAGTAGTTATATTCTTGTATATAGGGGGCAGTATTATAGTAGATATATTCTTGTACATAGGAGCAGTATTATAGTAGTTATATTCCTGTACATAGGGGGCAGTATTATAGTAGTTATATTCTTGTTCATAGGGGGCAGTATTATAGTAGTTATATTCTTGTACATAGGGGCAGTATTATAGTAGTTATATTCTTGTACATAGGGGCGGTATTATAGTAGTTATATTCTTGTACATAGAGGCAGTATTATAGTAGTTATATTCTTGTACATAGGGGGCAGTATTATAGTAGTTATATTCTTGTATATAGGAGGCAGTATTATAGTAGTTATATTCTTGTACATAGGAGCAGTATTATAGTAGTTATATTCTTGTACATAGAGGCAGTATTATAGTAGTTATATTCTTGTACATAGGGGCAGTATTATAGTAGTTATATTCTTGTACATAGGGAGCAGTATTATAGTAGTTATATTCTTGTACATAGGAGGCAGTATTATAGCAGTTATATTCTTGTACATAGGAGGCAGTATTATAGTAGTTATATTCTTGTACATAGGGGCAGTATTATAGTAGTTATATTCTTGTACATAGAGGGCAGTATTATAGTAGTTATATTCTTGTACATAGGAGGCAGTATTATAGCAGTTATATTCTTGTACATAGGAGCAGTATTATAGTAGTTATATTCTTGTACATAGAGGGCAGTATTATAGTAGTTATATTCTTGTACGTAGGAGGCAGTATTATAGCAGTTATATTCTTGTACATAGGAGCAGTATTATAGTAGTTATATTCTTGTACATAGGGGCAGTATTATAGTAGTTATATTCTTGTACATAGGGGCAGTATTATAGTAGTTATATTCCTGTACATCTCATTAATCAGTGTCTTTTCTTAGGAAATATTAGCAGTGTATATATAATTTGTGTAGCTTTCATGATGACTTCTAGCGCAAAACATTGCAGGTCTCTGATAGAGTTTACACAACGCCTGGGATGTGTGGCCCTCCTGTTTCCCTCCCCTCAGCGCTGCGGTGCGGCCGGAGCAGGTGGTCTCTCAGCATTTACATTCCTTTTATCCACTCTTCACCTCTCTAGAGGAAACTGAGCTTCAAATTACTCATTCACTGCAGTGTAGAGGCATCCAGAATAGAGGACAGAGGCTTAATCTTCTTATTATTTTTTGTGACTAAGGTACAAGAGAAACAAAAACATCTAATTCTATGTAGTGGCCACATTTGTTGTTAACATATATGTCCAACTTCTCATTACATTTTAATAAAGCAATAAACAGCAAATCAAAATCTGCCAGCGTAAAGATATTGTGAAGGACAGTAGTACTCCAGTTCTGATTTTCTATTAAGACGTGTATTATACTCCAGAGCTGCACTCACTATTCTGCTGGTGCAGTCACTGTGTACATACATTACATTACTGATCCTGAGTTACCTCCTGTATTATACTCCAGAGCTGCACTCACTATTCTGCTGGTCCTGTCACTGTGTACATACATTACATTACTGATCCTGTACTGATCCTCAGTTACCTCCTGTATTATATTCCCCATCATTTTTCTGGCGGTCTCGTTGTGTATCTGTGGGGTCCGGCCCGTCTGCCCCCGGTTCTGACACCCCTGGGTCACTCTACACTCGGCAGCCTTTGCATATTGTATGGCGCTCCCTTTGCTTCTCATCTCCAGTAACTGCGTCTCATTATAAACAGAATCTTTCACTAATGACTTTAATAAATCATTTCCCAGACATTTTCTTGTTGAGATGTAAAAAGTACAAGGAAGAAAGAAACAGGCAAATATTTTGTACATGAATATTTTTAATTTCTACTTGTGAAGCATTTTACCCACATTATTAATTTATACTTATTAATTATACATCCGCCAAACCGTGTTCCCAACACTAGCTCTGACAGCCGGCGCTGTAACACACATCTCCGGAGACCGAAGACACCGGAGGAGGCGAAGAAAGCCGAGAGAAATCTTATCCAACATTCACACAGTCCATGGGAGATGTTTGTTTTCATATTTAACTTCCGATATTAAAATTAAATGTCCCAGAATAGATAGAAAAATATCAACACTTCTATGCGATAAAACTGCCCTGCACTGTACAACTTAAGTGACGTAATATGAACATACAGGAATATATCCAGTATAGTACTGCCCTCTATATCCAAGAATATAACTACTATAATACTGCCCTCTATGTCCAAGAATATAACTACTATAATACTGCTCCTATGTACAAGAATATAACTACTATAATACTGCCCCTATGTGCAAGAATATAACTACTATAATACTGCCCTTATGTACAAGAATATAACTACTATAATACTGCTCCTATGTACAAGAATATAACTACTATAATACTGCCCCTATGTGCAAGAATATATCTACTATAATACTGCCCCCCTATGTACAAGAATATAACTACTATAATACTGCCCCTATGTACAAAAATATAACTACTATAATACTGCCCTCTATGTCCAAGAATATAACTACTATAATACTGCCCTCTATGTCCAAGAATATAACTACTATAATACTGCCCTCTATGTCCAAGAATATAACTACTATAATACTGCTCCCTATGTACAAAAATATAACTACTATAATACTGCTCCTATGTACAAGAATATAACTACTATAATACTGCTCCTATGTACAAGAATATAAGTACTATAATACTGCCCCTATATACAAGAATATAACTACTATAATACTGCTCCTATGTACAAGAATATAACTACTATAATACTGCCCCTATGTACAAGAATATAACTACTATAATACTGCTCCTATGTACAAGAATATAACTACTATAATACTGCCCCTATATACAAGACTATAACTACTATAATACTGCCCCTATGTACAAGAATATAACTACTATAATACTGCTCCTATGTACAAGAATATAACTACTATAATACTGCTCCTATGTACAAGAATATAAGTACTATAATACTGCCCCTATATACAAGAATATAACTACTATAATACTGCTCCCTATGTACAAAAATATAACTACTATAATACTGCTCCTATGTACAAGAATATAACTACTATAATACTGCTCCTATGTACAAGAATATAAGTACTATAATACTGCCCCTATATACAAGAATATAACTACTATAATACTGCCCTCTATGTCCAAGAATATAACTACTATAATACTGCTCCCTATGTACAAAAATATAACTACTATAATACTGCTCCTATGTACAAGAATATAACTACTATAATACTGCTCCTATGTACAAGAATATAACTACTATAATACTGCCCCTATGTACAAGAATATAACTACTATAATACTGCCCCTATATACAAGAATATAACTACTATAATACTGCTCCTATGTACAAGAATATAACTACTATAATACTGCCCCTATGTACAAGAATATAACTACTATAATACTGCTCCTATGTACAAGAATATAACTACTATAATACTGCCCCTATATACAAGACTATAACTACTATAATACTGCCCCTATGTACAAGAATATAACTACTATAATACTGCTCCTATGTACAAGAATATAACTACTATAATACTGCCCCTATGTACAAGACTATAACTACTATAATACTGCCCCTATGTACAAGAATATAACTACTATAATACTGCTCCTATGTACAAGAATATAACTACTATAATACTGCTCCTATGTACAAGAATATAACTACTATAATACTGCCCCCTATGTACAAGAATATAACTACTATAATACTGCTCCTATGTACAAGAATATAACCACTATAATACTGCCCCCTATGTACAAGAATATCACTACTATAATACTGCTCCTATGTACAAGAATATAACTACTATAATACTGCCCCCTATGTACAAGAATATCACTACTATAATACTGCTCCTATGTACAAGAATATAACTACTATAATACTGCTCCTATGTACAAGAATATAACTACTATAATACTGCTCCTATGTATAAGAATATAACTACTATAATACTGCCCCCTATGTACAAGAATATCACTACTATAATACTGCTCCTATGTACAAGAATATAACTACTATAATACTGCTCCTATGTACAGGAATATAACTACTACAATACTGCCCACTATGTACAAGAATATAACTACTATAATACTGCTCCTATGTATAAGAATATAACTACTATAATACTGCTCCTATGTACAAGAATATAACTACTATAATACTGCTCCTATGTACAAGAATATAACTATTATAATACTGCTCCTATGTACAAGAATATAACTACTATAATACTGCCCCTATGTACAAGAATATAACTACTATAATACTGCTCCTATGTACAAGAATATAACTACTATAATACTGCTCCTATGTACAAGAATATAACTACTATAATACTGCTCCTATGTGCAAGAATATAACTACTATAATACTGCTCCCTCTGTACAAGAATATAACTACTATAATCTGCTCCTATGTACAAGAATATAACTACTATAATACTGCTCCTATGTACAAGAATATAACTACTATAATACTGTCCCTATGTACAAGAATATAACTACTATAATACTGCTCCTATGTACAAGAATATAACTACTATAATACTGCTCCTATATACAAGAATATAACTACTATAATAAATACTGCCCCTATGTACAAGAATATAACTACTATAATACTGCTCCCTGTGTACAAGAATATAACTACTATAATACTGCTCCTATATACAAGAATATAACTACTATAATACTGCCCCTATGGACAAGAATATAACTACTATAATACCTCCCCTATGTACAAGAATATATCCAGTATAATACTGCCCTCTATGTACAAGAATATATCCAGTATAATACTGCCCTCTATGTATAAAAATATAACTACTATAATACTGCCCCTATGTGCAGGAATATATCTACTATAATACTGCCCTTATGTACAAGAATATAACTACTACAATACTGCCCCCTATGTACAAGAATATAACTACTATAATACTGCCCCTATGTACAAGAATATAACTACTATAATATTGCCCGTATTTTCCCTGTATACAGTCATATGAAAAAGTTTGGGCACCCCTATTAATGTTAACCTTTTTTCTTTATAGCAATTTTGGTTTTTGCTATTTCAGTTTCATATATCTAATAACTGATGGACTCAGTAATATTTCTGGATTGAAATGAGGTTTATTGTACTAACAAAAAATGTGCAATCCACAAAATTTGACCGGTGCAAAAGTATGGGCACCCTTATCAATTTCTTGATTTGAACACTCCTAACTACTTTTTACTGACTTACTAAAGCACTAAATTGGTTTTGTAACCTCATTGAGCTTTGCACTTCATAGGCAGGTGTATCCAATCATGAGAAAAGGTATTTAAGGTGGCCATTTGCAAGTTGTTCTCCTATTTGAACCTCCTATGAAGAGTGGCATCATGGGCTCCTCAAAACAACTGTCAAATGATCTGAAAACGAAGATTATTCAGCATAGTTGTTCAGGGGAAGGTACAAAAAGTTGTCTCAGAGATTTAAACTGTCAGTTTCCACTGTGAGGAACATAGTAAGGAAATGGAAGAACACAGGTACAGTTCTTGTTAAGCCCAGAAGTGGCCAAGAAAAATATCAGAAAGGCAGAGAAGAAGAATGGTGAGAACAGTCAAGGACAATCCACAGACCACCTCCAAAGACCTGCAGCATCATCTTGCTGCAGATGGTGTCAATGTGCATCGGTCAACAATACAGCGCACGTTGCACAAGGAGAAGCTGTATGGGAGAGTGATGAGAAAGAAGCCGTTTCTGCAAGCACGCCACAAACAGAGGCGCCTGAGGTATGCAAAAGCACATTTGGACAAGCCAGTTACATTTTGGAAGAAGGTCCTGTGGACTGATGAAACAAAGATTGAGTTGTTTGGTCATACAAAAAGGCGTTATGCATGGAGGCAAAAAAACACGCCATTCCAAGAAAAGCACTTGCTACCCACAGTAACATTTGGTGGAGGTTCCATCATGCTTTGTGGCTGTGTGGCCAATGCCGGCACCGGGAATCTTGTTAAAGTTGAGGGTCGCATGGATTCAACTCAGTATCAGCAGATTCTTGACAATAATGTGCAGGAATCAGTGACGAAGTTGAAGTTACGCAGGGGATGGATATTTCAGCAAGACAATGATCCAAAACACCGCTCCAAATCTACTCAGGCATTCATGCAGAGGAACAATTACAATGCTCTGGAATGGCCATCCCAGTCCCCAGACCTGAATATCATTGAACATCTGTGGGATGATGTGAAGCGCTGTCCATGCTCGGCGACCATCAAACGTAACTGAACTGGAATTGTTTTGTAAACAGGAATGGTCAAATCTACCTTCATCCAGGATCCAGGAACTCATTAACAGCTACAGGAAGCGACTAGAGGCTGCGATTTCTGCAAAAGGAGGATCTACAAAATATTAATGTCACTTTTATGTTGAGGTGCCCATACTTTTGCACCGTTCAAATTTTGTTTAAATGCGGATTGCACATTTTCTGTTAGTAGAATAAACCTCATTTCAATCCAGAAATATTACTGAGTCCATCAGTTATTAGATATATGAAACTGAAATAGCAAAAACCCAAATTGTTATAAAGAAAAAAGGTTACCAATAATAGGGGTGCCCAAACTTTTTCATATGACTGTCTGTATACTCGGCTATTGTGGGCCCTGGAGGTTGCAGCGGTCGTTACTTATTTAGTGCTGTTTGCGGTATATGGTCTCGTTGTGAGCCGCTTTCCTTCCATTATGCTGCTGATTTGTGGGTTTCCATTCTCTGCGCTGAAGACGTCTCAGAAGATTTCTAAAAGGCGTCTGGGATTCTCTGAGTTCCTCGCTGTTGGCTGCGCGCGGCGGGTATCCGCGTTATGTAACATTTCTTCTATATTTAGAATTCGTTGCCGCTAATTGCTTTATGTAACAAAGACAAAGCATTATTTTTAAACCGTAATATTAAAAAATGTGAAGAGTCTGGGATGATGAGAACCGTCTCAGGTGATCTTCTCCCTTCCCGTCTTCTCTAATAACATAGCGTCACGATTCCTCCAGGCGTCCTGGACACAATAGGAGACTGTTTGCTGCTTTATAGTTCCCGTGTGTGAGGCGCTGTCAGTGTGCTGATTGACAGCTCATTTGTCCAGTCCGGTACAGGGGTGTATTGAGTTGTTGATGTGGTCATTGACAGCTCATCCGTCCATTCTGAGACTTGGAGGTTCCGTTGTTTTCCAGATTTGCCCTGTTCCGTTTTATTGGCGAGGTATTTAGCTGAGCAATCAGTCGTCGAGCACTGCCAGTGACTCGCCCACCCCAGGGCTATGGGACACCCGGTGCCGGGCTGGACTAGTCCGGTGGTAGTCAGTGGTGGCTGGGCCCGGCTCCGTGGCCCTGGTGGGTGTCAGTAGAATATGTGGCTTGCTTGTTAATGGTTGTGTTCGTGACGCCACCTGTGGTATGCGGCTAATAAGCCGCCGCTGCTGTGTGAGGCCTCCGGGATGATATTATGGCAGCTATGATGGTACTGCTCCCCACAGGTGGAGCAATGCCCGGGGCACAGTTGGTGCTTGTGAACGTCTATGGTGCTGTGTGACTAACACGGTGCAGGGCCGACAGGCGAGGAAAGAACCAGGCACAAACAACAGTCTCTTTACCTTTTCCTCTTTTACTCTGGGAACAGTCCAGTCCTGGGAGACCGTTACAGGTGGTGATGGGGATCCGGTTGGCCTGGAAGTACTTGGGGTGATCTTTCTGGCCAGCTGAGTATGAGGCCTACTCCTGTACCTTTCTTGGTGATGATAGGACCCTGCTTCTCTGAATCCAGCAATGGCCCTCTTCGCTGCTGGGACCAATAGCACGTCCCTTCCCTCTGTAGGTGGCTGCGCAGGCCCACTCCCTGGTGCTTCTCCGCTGGGGTCCACACCGGGCCCTGATGCTGCAGCTGTACCTTGGATGTGTCTGGGCCAGGGGCTTGCAGCTCCCCTGCCCTTCGGATTCGGCTACCAGGGACGGATTTTATACCCTGGCAACCACAGACTCCGATGTCCGAGTCTCTCTGCTGCCTCTCAGCTACTCCTGCTTCTCTGGGCCAAACTGCTCCAGCTCTAGGCCCCAGATTCACAGGACAGCTCACTCTGTGTCTGTTCACTTCTGCTGCTCCCTACAGACTAACTAACTCCTCCCCCAGGTCAGGCTTAAGGAAGCTCCCTGAAACTTCAGGTTCAGAGCTCCCCCTACTGGCCTGAGGGAGAAACTGCGGTGGATGTTAACTTACTGGCCAGTAGATTTCCCCATTACCTCCAGGCTCAGCATTAACCCTCAGGAGGGCAATGCCGTTGTGGCGACCAGGTCCTAGGGCGCCACACTCCCCCTTAGTTAAATTCAGTACTCCCGGACTGTAGAAACAAAACATAACATGTCATACATTTCATCCCAATATGGGAGGCACATTCTCTTTAACGTTACAATCTTAAACATTTCTATAAGAGTCCAGTGTGGCTCCCTGCCGGGTGTCCATTACACTGCTCCATGGGGGACCCGCCGCGAACAAACCCCCAACGTAGGCTCTGGGCGTGCGTCAGAGCATTGATGACCCCACTCTATGCACGCCGGACGGGTTTTTCTTCAGGGGTGTTTGAGCACACTGGTGCTAACTATGAACAATTTAGGTGTTGGCCACCCATAGTCCAGTGGCCCAATTGTCCATTTTCGCAATCAAAGAAAAAGAAAACATTTTGTGCACAACATGACAGACATTTTGCATAACTATTTACACTCTAATAAGTACTCTTTACTTTATACAGTAGACTCCCTATACCTTAGAGGGGGTTGTCCCCGAGTGCTGCGCTGGGACCTACGTAGCTCTGGTGTTTGCCCCTGACTACGTGGTACGTCTTCTATCTCAGCACTACAGGTGGGCCTAACCCCAATAGGTAAGCGTGATGGTTGCCTTTGTGGTCCAGGAGTCGCCAAGGGTATGACAGGTTCACCACTGACAGGGGGTTGATCCTCCTGTTCCACTGCTGGCGTGTCATCTCGTGCTGGAGCGGACGATTCTTTAGGTGGGTCCGGAACCTTTTCTGTTTCTGGCTCGACCAACTGCGGAAACGCCAAAACTGGTACCACTATGGCATTGTTGATTCGGGTCCAAGTTTTGGGGAACTTCCCAAGGATGGTTTGAATCATCTCCCCTTCTTTCTCTTGACTTTGGGGACTTCCTTGTACTCCTTCCATTTCTCTTTGGATTCGGCACCGTTCAGGGCACGCTTTCAGGCGGTCTCGGGAAATTGCTTGACAGGTCTTGCCTTCATCTTTGCTTATGAGGCATACCTTACTATTGTCAAAGTTGGAGGGGATAATGGTGTAGGGCTCGTGTTCCCACTGATCATCCAACTTATGCGTCTTCCGCTTCTTCTTGAGGACTTGTTCTCCAGGTGCTAAGGGAGTTGCTGGGGCTGTTTGATTGTAATGCTGTTCTTGTCTCGTTCTTGCTTGAGACAGGCTCCTTTCCACGCACTCCTGGACCTTACGGTACCGCTGCTGCCGTTCTGCATCCCAATCCTCTATTTCTTGAACCGCCTCAGGCGACACAGTCCCCATCTCAAAGTCTACAGGCAACTTGCCTGGTCTGGCTCGCATCAGGTAAGCGGGGCTGCAGTTGGTCGAATTCACTGGGATGTGGTTGTACAAGTCTACCAGATCTGGCAACTTTTCTGGCCATTGGTTCCTCTCTTCCAGCGGTAGGGTCTTCAGCATATCAATAACCACATGGTTCATTTTCTCGCACAGTCCATTGGTCTGGGGGTGGTACGGTGTGGTTCGAATTTTCTTACAACCGTACATGTTACAGAACTCTTGGAACACTTCAGCCTCGAATGCAGGACCCTGATCCGTCAGTACCCTTTCCGGATAGCCGTGCGGTCGACAAAAGGATGCCTGGAACGCTCTAGCTGCCGTCCTGGCTGTCTGGTCCTTCACAGGCACTACTACCAGGAAACGAGAGTAATGGTCCACAATGGTGAGGGCGTACACATAGCCTGACCGGCTTGGTGTTAACTTCACGTGGTCCAGGGCCACCAACTCCAGGGGCTGCTTCGTGACAATTGGCTGTAGGGGAGACCTTTGGCTGGCATCATCCTTCCGCCTCAAGTTACACGGGCCACAGTCTCGGCACCATTTCTCGATCATCTTTCTCATGTGCACCCAGTAGAACCGATCACGGAGTAAGGCCTCCAACTTCTTCCACCCGAAGTGCCCGGCGTTATTGTCACAAACCACCGGGGGGGTCACTCAGAAATCCCCCGCGCTGGCTACCAGTACGTCACAATCGGGGGGTAACAAGTGGGGGTCACCCCTCCTTTATACCTCCCGACCGACAGACAGAGCACGTGACGCGCTCTCTAGCGCCCCTCTTATAGTCAGGCCAATTATGGAATTGCCCGACAATAAGCAAGGAGGCCGCTATACTACTTATGCCGATTATTGAAGGGTCCCCGGTGAGAGTAAGGTATATATTCCCCCGACCTCCGCGGGCGGAATATATAAAATCTCCCCGAATCTCACTGGCCTCCCCACAATAATCCTTGGCACAATTCGCTGCCACCAACCGATTTACGGTAACTATTAGCCGAACACACAGACGTGGGATTCAAGATCGAGATAACAGAACAGCCCAAGATTAATTATATAATTTAATCAGCCTAAAGCACACTAGAACTACAATATATACAATAGGGAATCTACAGAATATACATATGTCAGAGTACAGTTACAATCAAAGCATGGGTTACAAACAGGCATACACAGTTCCAGCAGTTACCTTGTTGCGTCTGGCCACAGGGGGGCGCTGTACCCAGGTTTCTAGGATCCTTCCCACAGATGTTTCCTACACGTGCCCCCAGCGAAAAGAACACTGGAAAATGGCCGAAGTAGGGTTATCAACCTGGGCAAATCCAGGTCCCCTCCTACCTTAGTGACCTCAGAGGGAGCACTGCTCCACCCCTGGCTTGAGTTATGGACAATCCACAACATGGAATATGGGCCATAACTTTGCCTGGGAGCATCGTAGGCGGACGCCAATGCTCTCATTGTGACAGTTATGAATTTAGCTACAGAACGAGGGGACTCATGACCTGTCTGCCAGTTCCCCATTGGCTGATATCACGCCTGGGGCATTTCCCAATGTCCTGCTTCCATAAAAAGGGTGTGCCGGCATCGTCCGCATGCGGAGACACCATTTTTATGGGTGCCATATTTATCGGAAATATGGCTTGCGAGATATGAACCATTTTTTACTGGAGTCGTTCTGTCTAGCTAGTTCCATAGCCTTGCTAATGAGATACAACTCTTGTTACAGGGTGACGGCAGGAAGTCATCCTGTGTCCATTGTTCCCACACCACCTCATCTCCATATCACAGGAGATGGCCATGGGATTTGTTGCTAAACCAGTTGTGTGAAGGAAAGGGGGGGTGACACCAGGAGAGGGCTTCCTGACATACTTGAATATCATGATTTATCGTCATATCTCCGGATTTACCTCACACCTCCCCCCTTTTGAGGGCGCTAGGGGGCAGCACACTCCGGTGTTCCCCCGTGCGCCCGTCCGCGACCTCTCCTTGTCGGGACAGCCCGTCTGCGTTACCGTGGTCACGGCCCCTTTTGTGGCGAATGGTGAAGTTGTATTGCTGGAGCGCAAGGCTCCATCGCAACAATCGCCCATTCGTCCCAGAGACGGTGTGCAACCAGCTGAGGGGATTGTGGTCCGTCTCCACGATGAAGTGGCGCCCGTATAGATAGGGTTGCAGACGCTGCAGGGCCCACACTATGGCCAGGCACTCCTTCTCCATTGTGGAATAGGCCACTTCCCTCGGTAACAGCTTCCGGCTCAGGTACAAGACTGGGTGCTCTTGGCTCGCAGAGTCCACCTGGCTGAGCACCGCACCGAGGCCGAAGTCACTGGCGTCGGTCTGTACTACAAACGGCCGCGTGAAGTCGGCTGCCTGTAGCACGGGCGGGCTGGACAGGGCGTCCTTTAGGGCCCGGAAGGCTGTCTCGCAGTCCATTGTCCAATCGACTGCAGAGGGCAGCTTCTTCTTGGTGAGGTCCGTCAGGGGCTTTGCCAGGCTACTATAGCATGGAACAAACCTCCTATAGTACCCAGCGGTCCCCAAGAAGGACATCACCTGCTTCTTGGTCCTGGGGGTGGGCCAGGATGCGATGGCCTCCACTTTCTCAGGCTCGGGCTTCAGTGTTCCCCCGCCTACCCGGTGACCGAGGTACTGGACCTCGCTCATGGCCAGCTGACACTTGCCCGGCTTGATGGTCAAACCTGCCCGGTGGACCCGCCTGAGCACCTGTGCTAGATGCTCTAGGTGATCTTCCCAGGTGGGACTGAAGACGGCAATGTCATCCAGGTACGCGGCCGCGTACCCTTCAAGTCCCTTGAGCAGGGTGTTGACCATCCGCTGGAAAGTGGCAGGGGCATTCCTCATCCCGAATGGCATCACCGTGGACTCGTACAGTCCAAATGGGGTAATAAAGGCAGAGCGTTCCCTGGCCTTGCGAGTCAGGGGGATCTGCCAATATCCCCGGCTCAGATCCATGATGGTCAGGTACTGAGCCCCGGCCAACTGATCGAGCAGGTCATCGATGCGTGGCATTGGGTACGCATCGGCGACCGTGACCGCATTGAGCCCCCTGTAGTCCACGCAGAACCGAGTGGTTCGGTCCTTCTTAGGGACGAGGACTACAGGCGAGGCCCAAGCGCTGTTGGATGCCTGGATCACCCCCAGCTTCAGCATCTCGTCAATCTCCTGGCGCATGTGTTGCTGCACCTCCAGGGAGACCCGATATGCTGAACGCCGGATCGGGGGATGATCCCCAGTGTCCACGTGATGGACAGCCAAGTCAGTCCTTCCGGGCTGGTTGGTAAACAACCCCCGGAAGGGGTGTAGGGTGGCCCACAGCTGGGACCGTTGGTCCTCCAAGAGCTGGTGGCCAACCTCCACATCCTCAATGGATCCGCCTGCCCTAACCTGGGCTAGCATATCCAAGAGGGTTTCCGCTTCTCCCTCCTCGGGCAGGTTGCACACGGGGAGCGCACATGCCTCCCGCTCATGATGTGCCTTCATCATGTTCACATGGAAGGGCTTCCGCCTTCCACGGGCAGGGTCCAGGGTGACCAGGTACGTTACAGGGTTGAGCTGCTGGTACACGAGGTATGGGCCTTCCCAGGCTGCCTGAAGCTTGTCCTGTGGTACGGGGACCAGTACCCACACCTTTTGACCCACTTGGTAGGTCCTCTCACAAGCGTTCTGGTCGTACCAACGCTTCTGATCGGCCTGGGCTTGAGCCATATTGTCGTGTACCAGTTGCGTCAAGGCCTGCATTTTGTCCCGGAAGCGCATGACATACTCGATAACCGACACTCCAGGGGTGGCCAAATCCCCTTCCCAAGCCTCTTTCACCAGAGCCAGGGGGCCCCGCACACGTCGCCCGTACAGGAGCTCAAACGGTGAGAATCCTGTTGAGGCCTGTGGAACCTCCCGGTAAGCAAATAACAGGTGTGGGAGATACCGCTCCCAGTCACGCCCATGGGAGTCGACCAACATCTTAAGCATCTGCTTTAAGGTGCCATTGAACCGCTCGCACAGGCCATTAGTCTGTGGATGGTACGGGCTGGCCACCAGATGTCGCACCTGGACTTGCTTACAGAGGGCCTCCATCAGCTGGGACATGAATTGGGTCCCCCGGTCAGTGAGCATTTCCTGGGGAAAACCCACTCGGGAGAAAATCTCCAGCAATGCGGTGGCCACCTTGTCAGCCCGAATGGACGACAAGGCCACTGCTTCTGGGTACCGGGTGGCATAGTCCACTACCGTCAGTAGGAAGCGTTTCCCGGAGCTGCTGGGGATGGCCAGCGGGCCGACCAGATCCACAGCCACCCTCCTGAAAGGCTCATCGATGATTGGCAGAGATACCAGTGGGGCTTTGGGGCGTGGCCCCGCCTTCCCCACTCTCTGACAGGTTTCACACGAACGGCAGTAGGCAGCCACATCGGCCCCCATTTTTGGCCAGTAGAAATGCTGGTTTAACCTGGCCTTGGTCTTAGCGATCCCTAGGTGTCCGGCCATCGGAATCTCATGTGCGATCCGCAACAACTCCGTCCGGAACGGATAGGGTACCACCAACTGTCGGTCCCTGGGCCACGCCTCCGGTGAACCCTGCTGGACCGTGGCCCGGTACAGCCGTCCTTGGTCCCAGACCACTCGCTCCGGGTCCGAGTCCGAGGGAGGCTGGGCCGCCTGCTCCTTTAGAGCTTTCAGGCTATCGTCAGCTTCTAACGCTGCCTGAAACTCCTGACTAGATGTGGCCAGAATCGACGAGACTGTCACATCTTCAGTCAGTACCCCGGGACCTGTGTCCTGGCCTCCACCTGACTCGGCTGCCACTTGGTCAGAAGGGGAAGAGCTATCGGACCTCCGGGAGGCCCCTTGGCTTCCAGCACTCCCACTGCGGGTGACAGCGGCCACAGCCGCTGCGACCGTGGGTCGTGCCTGCTCCTCCTCCGTTCCTGACCAAGTCGCCGGTTCAGGCAGACCTACCTGGCTTCCTGACACCCCGGTTGTGGGGGAACCATGCACCGAGATCTTACCTGGGAGCACTTCCGCTCCTGGACCGGCCCCAATCTCACCTGCCTGTTCCCCTCCTGCAGCAACAGAACCCCGCTGTGAAATCTCTGGGGACCCCACATTTGCTGTGGTCGCCCCCACCCCACACACTGGTCCTCCCCCTGCAGCACCCTGCTCTCTGCTTATCCCTGCAGAGGGCAACAGATCCCAGCTCACAGGCTGGTTACTTGTAGAGGCATTGTCACACCTTTCTCTGACCCCCTCCCCTGTCACAGCTGCAGCTGAGTGTGTGTCTATGGTGTCTATGCAAGCAGAAATATCAGAGTTCACTCCCTCCTCCCTTACATCATTCATAGATAACACATTAACATTGTCCGGAGGCCTGTCAGTACTGGCTGAAGGTTCAGCCCTTGGTTGGGGCCCAAACTGGGAGGTTATCTGCCCCAAATCTGTCCCAAGTAGCACGTTTGCGGGGATCCGATCAGTTACCCCCACCTCCCTCACCCCCCGCCCTGCGCCCCAGTCCACATAAATGTCAGCAACAGGCAGCGCCGGGTCAATGCCTCCAATCCCGGAGACAGCGAGGGTTTTTCCAGGGATCAAGTCCTGGGGGGACACCATCTCAGGCCGCACCAGAGTCACCTCCGAGGCGCTGTCTCGCAGTCCCATGGTCACAGACCGGCCGACGGTGACAGGTTGGAAGCTGTCCAGGGACCTACCACCACCCCCACCCACACAATACACCTTGGGCGGCCCTTGGGACGGGGACGGAGCCGGGGCCTTGGGACGCTGAGGGCACATGGCCTTGAAGTGTCCAGGTAGGTTGCACTGGTGGCACCGTCTTGGTTCTGCCACGGGCCTGGAGAGGGGAGTTGAGGGGGACACCCCCTGCAGTCTAGGGGCAGGTGGGGCAGTCGCAGAATTCATCTTACCCCCTCTCCAGGTGCTGCTGGTGGCCGCTCTCCTGGCCTCAGGGGCCCGGTTGTTGGTGTAGTCATCGGCAAGGGCAGCTGTAGCCGTGGACCCCTTTGGCTTCTGGTCTCGGATGAACTGGCGGAGATCCTCAGGGCAGTTCCACAAGAGTTGCTCCGTGATGAACAAGTCCAGGATCTCCGGTCCGGTGGAAAGCTGCAGGCCTTGGGTCCAGTGGTCGGCAGCTCGGGCAAGTGCCCGCCGGTGGTCAGCCCAGGAGTCCTTTGGTCCCTTCTGTAGGCTCCGGAACTTCTTGCGGTAGGACTCTGGAGTGAGGTTGTACTGTTGGATCAGGGCCCGCTTGATGGTGTCGTAGCCCTGATCTGCCTCAGCAGGCAAGTCCCCAAGGATATCCAGGGCCTTACCCCTTAAACGGGGGGTCAGGTATTTGGCCCACTGGTCCTTGTCCAGATGGTGCTGCAAGCAAGTCCGTTCAAAAGCAGTCAAGAAAGAGTCCAAGTCTCCATCCTTCTCCAGCACTGGGAAGTCCTCAACACGGACCTTTGGAAGTTTGGTGTCTCGAAGGTCACATGTGGCTGATGAGGGCCGGAGCTGAGCTAGCTGCAGCTGGTAGTCACGGTCTGCCTGTCGCTCTCGCTCTTCACGCGCTGCCTGCCGCTCTCGCTCCGCAGCCTCACGCTCTGCGTGCCGCTCTGCCCTGCGCTCTGCCAGGAGTTCCTTGTAGCCCTTCTGGTCTCCAGCCTGGAGAAGGGCCATAGCCATTTGAAGAAGGCTATCCGAGCCTCCCAGGCTCGGTGGAATGGCACGTGGTGATCTGCGGCACGCTGCAGAGCTAGGCGATTCACTGTCCCTTTCAGAGCGGAGGGCTGGCATCTGGCTCGTTGAGGAACCTTGGGTGAGCTCCTCCTCATCTTGTCCAGCAGTGCCAGGTTGTGCAATGTCATCTGCAGAGCTGTTTTCTGGCGTCGAGCTCCTGGAGGACTCGTGGGCAACCTCCTCATTACTGTCCACAGCACCGTCCTCCCTCTCTTCGGCTCCTGCTTTAGCATTGGCCAGTTGCCTAGCTCTGCTCCTGGTGCCATCAGCCATTCTTGCAGACTTTTGGTCACTGACACAGAACTGACACCTGATGCCTCCACACACCTTACAGTATCTGCACTCTGACACTCTAGTGTTGAGCTAGTCTGAAGACCCCAGCAGCCACAGCTGCTGCAGGCAGTCTTTAGTGTCTGGGAGTATGGGTCTCACACTCACACACACTATTATCTCGATCCCACCGCTATGCCACCAATATGTCACAAACCACCGGGGGGGTCACTCAGAAATCCCCCGCGCTGGCTACCAGTACGTCACAATCGGGGGGTAACAAGTGGGGGTCACCCCTCCTTTATACCTCCCGACCGACAGACAGAGCACGTGACGCGCTCTCTAGCGCCCCTCTTATAGTCAGGCCAATTATGGAATTGCCCGACAATAAGCAAGGAGGCCGCTATACTACTTATGCCGATTATTGAAGGGTCCCCGGTGAGAGTAAGGTATATATTCCCCCGACCTCCGCGGGCGGAATATATAAAATCTCCCCGAATCTCACTGGCCTCCCCACAATAATCCTTGGCACAATTCGCTGCCACCAACCGATTTACGGTAACTATTAGCCGAACACACAGACGTGGGATTCAAGATCGAGATAACAGAACAGCCCAAGATTAATTATATAATTTAATCAGCCTAAAGCACACTAGAACTACAATATATACAATAGGGAATCTACAGAATATACATATGTCAGAGTACAGTTACAATCAAAGCATGGGTTACAAACAGGCATACACAGTTCCAGCAGTTACCTTGTTGCGTCTGGCCACAGGGGGGCGCTGTACCCAGGTTTCTAGGATCCTTCCCACAGATGTTTCCTACACGTGCCCCCAGCGAAAAGAACACTGGAAAATGGCCGAAGTAGGGTTATCAACCTGGGCAAATCCAGGTCCCCTCCTACCTTAGTGACCTCAGAGGGAGCACTGCTCCACCCCTGGCTTGAGTTATGGACAATCCACAACATGGAATATGGGCCATAACTTTGCCTGGGAGCGTCGTAGGCGGACGCCAATGCTCTCATTGTGACAGTTATGAATTTAGCTACAGAACGAGGGGACTCATGACCTGTCTGCCAGTTCCCCATTGGCTGATATCACGCCTGGGGCATTTCCCAATGTCCTGCTCCCATAAAAAGGGTGTGCCGGCATCGTCCGCATGCGGAGACACCATTTTTATGGGTGCCATATTTATCGGAAATATGGCTTGCGAGATATGAACCATTTTTTACTGGAGTCGTTCTGTCTAGCTAGTTCCATAGCCTTGCTAATGAGATACAACTCTTGTTACAGGGTGACGGCAGGGAGTCATCCTGTGTCCATTGTTCCCACACCACCTCATCTCCATATCACAGGAGATGGCCATGGGATTTGTTGCTAAACCAGTTGTGTGAAGGAAAGGGGGGGTGACACCAGGAGAGGGCTTCCTGACATACTTGAATATCATGATTTATCGTCATATCTCCGGATTTACCTCACAGTTATCATGATACGCTGCTAGGACCATTGGAGCATCCCTCTGCGGAACCACTATCTGCCAGACAAGTTCATTTGTTCGATAGTTGACATATCTCTTGCAGAGCTTGCCCTGGTAGGTGAACAGTCGTCCCCTCTCCTTCCACAGCTGCTGGGCTTCCTCTGGAGCGTCTGGGCCAAGATGGGTCTCAGCTTGCGCTAGCTTCTCTTTGACCAATCGCACGGCCGGGTCACCATTCTGTGTTTCTTCCCAATTATGGTGGAGTAATGGATTGACCGAGACCTCGTGCTGGTTTAAGCGCTTCACTCCCACAGCATGCTCACACTGTGAAACACCCTGGTGATGGAAAGCCGGTAACTCTATCTCTTCGAGTTCATCCAGGTCTTCTCCAGACTCGGGTAAGTGAGGCATTCTGGACAGCGCATCAGCATTGTTATTCTTCTTGCCAGCCCGATACTTGATGGTAAAGTCAAAGTTAGACAGCCGGGCCATCCATCGCTGTTCCATCGCACCTAACTTGGCTGTTGCCAGGTGTGTCAACGGATTGTTGTCCGTGAAGATGGTAAACTTGGCCGATGCCAGATAGTGCTTGAAGCGTTCAGTCACTGCCCACACAATAGCGAGGAACTCCAGCTTGAAGGAACTGTAGTTTTCTGGATTCCTTTCCGTGGGCCGAAGCTTCCTACTGGCGTACGCTATTACCCTCTCTCTGCCTCCCTGTACCTGGGACAGAACTGCTCCCAGTCCCACGTTGCTGGCGTCTGTGTACAGTATAAACGGTTGGCTGTAGTCAGGGTAGGCCAGAATTTCTTCTCCCGTGAGAGCCCCTTTCAGCCGGACAAAGGATGTTTCCAGTTGGCTGCCCCATTCAAATGGAGGGCTCTGCTTCTTAGCCTGCTTCGGCTGGCCCACCAGGAGATCTTGAAGGGGCGCTGCTATCTTGGTGAACCTATCAATGAACCTTCGGTAGTAGCCCACCAGTCCAAGGAACTGCCGCACCTCCTTCACCGTGGTGGGTCTTGGCCAGTCCTTAATTACCGTGACTTTCTCCGGATCAGGTGCCACGCCTTCTGCGCTGACCACATGACCCAGGTACTGTACCTTTGGCTTCAAGAGGTGACATTTGGACGGCTTGATCTTCAGGCCATATTTCGACAAGGACTCAAACACTTCTGCTAAGTGCTTCAGGTGGTCCTCATAAGTCTTGGAGTAGACTATTACGTCATCCAGGTACAGCAGCACGGTTTCGAAGTTGTGGTGGCCCAAGCAGCACTCCATCAACCTTTGGAATGTCCCTGGGGCGTTGCAGAGCCCGAATGGCATACAATTGAACTCACAGAGACCCATTGGTGTCGTGAATGCAGTCTTCTCCTTGTCCGCCTCTGCCACGGGAACCTGCCAATACCCACTGGTGAGATCCAAGGTGGAGAAATAGTTAGCTGACTTTAAGGCTGTTAGTGACTCCTCTATTCTGGGTAGTGGATAGGCATCTTTATGTGTAATGCGGTTAATTTGCCTGTAATCTACACACATTCTCATTGTACCATCTTTTTTCTTTACGAGCACTAGTGGAGCTGCCCAGGGGCTACAACTATCTCTGATAACCCCAGCCTCCTTCATTTCTCGTAACATTTCCTTGGCACACTGATACTGTGCGGGGGGTACAGGGCGGTATCTTTCTTTAATGGGATGATGATCACCCGTGGGGATTTGATGTTGAACCCCTTTCACCTGCCCAAAATCTAGGGGGTGTTTGCTGAAGACCCGCTCGTACTCCTGTACCACCCGGTAAACCCCATGCTTTTGGTGCGAGGGGGTGGAGTCGGTGCCTACATGTAATTTTTGGCACCAGTCTTCCGGCTGCCCCTTGGAGCCATTGTCTTCCGCCTGGTCGGACGGGATCAAGGGTTCCACTGCTTTAATGGTATTGTTGCTGACAGTGTACAATTTTGCTACAGTGGCGTACCGGGGCAATTTGGCCTCCTCCTCCCCACAATTCAGGACACGGACGGGCACTCTCCCCTTGCGGACGTCCGCTACCCCTCTGGCTATCAGGACTCCAGGCCTACTGTCTGAATACATTGGTTCTACCAAGGCATGGTAATCCTGACCCTTGAGGCCTATTGCTGCCCGACACCATATCAACATTTCACTTCTTGGGGGTATTACAATGGGGAGGGGGTCACTTACCCTCACACTGCCAATTTCTCCTCCGGCCAGCTCTACCTGCTGCCTCCTCATCAGGGCTCTGATCTCCCTCTGTAGGACACGCTGCTGCCCGGAGCTGGCAGTTTCAGACGCCTGTTGCAACAAAATTATCACTTCGGCAATACAATTTTCTATCACATTTGTACCAAGGGTTAGCAGTGGGTCAGATTCTTTGCGATCAATATCTACAATTATCATCCCCTGACATGGCAATTCCACCCGCCCCACTTTAATGGTTACTTCTTTGTACCCAATCTGAGGTAAGGGCTGACCATTACTGGCCACAATTGTTAAATCATCATCTGGGCCATGGTCAATGTCTGAATCGGCCCAATATCTTTTGTACAGTTTGTGGGGGATGGTTGTTACCTGGGACCCCGTATCCAGGAGGGCATTCAAAGGGATTCCATCCAGCACAATGGGAAGGACCGGTCGTCCTCCCACATACTTGCTGCGGCTGGGGGTTGAGCCGGGCTTCCTTACACCTGGGGGTCGGCTCCTGGCCCCAGGCTCGGCCCATTTAAAGGACAGCGTCGTGCAATGTGGCCCGCCTGGCTGCAGCGGCGGCAGATCGGTTGTCCCGTTGAATCATACCGGTCTGTGTCTCTGCCTCGGGTCGGCGGAATCCTCCTCTGTCGCATCCATGGGACGTCCTCTGGGCTGGAGGCCAACTCGATTTTCGCAGGCGAGGGGGTCATTTGTAGAGACTGCACGGTCTTGGCAAGGGCAGCCACAGTCTTGGTCAGCTCCTGGAACTGCTGTCTGAGCTCTGCCGTGGGATCCTTATCCAGGGACTGCGCCTCAGCCCCTGCAGTGGCTCGTGTTGCAGGCACCACCCCGGGGTACGTGATAGCAGGAGGCCGGAGGGGTACTGGGTCATTCGGCGTAGATTCTCTCAGTACCCTGATGGCCTGGTCCTTAAACTTGGCAAAGTCCAGAGCAGGGTTCTGCAGGACCAGGATACGCAGCTGGGTCCTGTGGGCATCTGACAGGAGCCCCTCTATGAACTGCTCAGTTAGGAGTTTGTCTTCTTTACATACACTCTCTGGGTCCACCTGTTTAACTGCTTTCAGGGCCTCTTGCAGGTTTAGGGCATAGTCCCTTATGCTGTCTGTGGCCCGCTGCTTGCACCCAAAGAATCTCATCTTTATCTCTGCTGCGCTGCGAGTGTCAAAAGTACTCTTTAGCTTGGCCAGTATCTGGGCTGCTGTCCCTTTATCTGTATCAGGCCAGGACTTCGCTTCACGCTGGGCTGCGCCGGCTAGCTGTCCCATTACTATGCCCACCTTCTGGCTCTCAGTCAGCGGATACACCCGGAATAAGCTGTGCAGGCTTTCTCTGAAGTCACTCAAGGTATGGGACTCCCCGGAGTACTGCGGCAGCCATTCTGCTCCCGGTATGTACGGCATTGTGATCGGCATTACCGGCGCTACAGTGGGGGCCGGGGCGACGGCGACTGGGACTGCTTCTGCTGGTGCTGCGGCGTCTCGGGCTATGGCAGCCACCTGCCCTCCCTCTGAGTCGGACATCTTCCTCCCCCTTAGTGAACCTTACCAGGCTCCGTTCACTTTTCAAATTTTCTTCCGGGTCGCGCGGGGTTAACAGCGCTCTGCTCTGATGGCGCGCTCCCTTCGCGCTCTTTGTCAGGCACGCCCCCCTTCTTCCTGCGCTCGGCGAGGCTAATGGCGGCGGTGGTCTGCAGCCAGTACACAATCTTTTAAGCACAATTCCGGCAGGCGCACAGTACCCGGTGGGACCGGGCACGAAATCCTGTTCGTGACGCCAAAAGTTGACTCGCCCACCCCAGGGCTATGGGACACCCGGTGCCGGGCTGGACTAGTCCGGTGGTAGTCAGTGGTGGCTGGGCCCGGCTCCGTGGCCCTGGTGGGTGTCAGTAGAATATGTGGCTTGCTTGTTAATGGTTGTGTTCGTGACGCCACCTGTGGTATGCGGCTAATAAGCCGCCGCTGCTGTGTGAGGCCTCCGGGATGATATTATGGCAGCTATGATGGTACTGCTCCCCACAGGTGGAGCAATGCCCGGGGCACAGTTGGTGCTTGTGAAAGTCTATGGTGCTGTGTGACTAACACGGTGCAGGGCCGACAGGCGAGGAAAGAACCAGGCACAAACAACAGTCTCTTTACCTTTTCCTCTTTTACTCTGGGAACAGTCCAGTCCTGGGAGACCGTTACAGGTGGTGATGGGGATCCGGTTGGCCTGGAAGTACTTGGGGTGATCTTTCTGGCCAGCTGAGTATGAGGCCTACTCCTGTACCTTTCTTGGTGATGATAGGACCCTGCTTCTCTGAATCCAGCAATGGCCCTCTTCGCTGCTGGGACCAATAGCACGTCCCTTCCCTCTGTAGGTGGCTGCGCAGGCCCACTCCCTGGTGCTTCTCCGCTGGGGTCCACACCGGGCCCTGATGCTGCAGCTGTACCTTGGATGTGTCTGGGCCAGGGGCTTGCAGCTCCCCTGCCCTTCGGATTCGGCTACCAGGGACGGATTTTATACCCTGGCAACCACAGACTCCGATGTCCGAGTCTCTCTGCTGCCTCTCAGCTACTCCTGCTTCTCTGGGCCAAACTGCTCCAGCTCTAGGCCCCAGATTCACAGGACAGCTCACTCTGTGTCTGTTCACTTCTGCTGCTCCCTACAGACTAACTAACTCCTCCCCCAGGTCAGGCTTAAGGAAGCTCCCTGAAACTTCAGGTTCAGAGCTCCCCCTACTGGCCTGAGGGAGAAACTGCGGTGGATGTTAACTTACTGGCCAGTAGATTTCCCCATTACCTCCAGGCTCAGCATTAACCCTCAGGAGGGCAATGCCGTTGTGGCGACCAGGTCCTAGGGCGCCACACCAGTCTTAGTCTTCTGCTCAGTGGTGCTAGTTGGTCTTCTGTATTTGTGCTCTGGGAATTTATTGTGCTTGACCATCCTTTTGGGCTTGTCCCTCTGTTCTGATCCGCTACTCTCTAGGTATTCTGACTCCGGACTATGCCTCTGACTATCCCCTCGTCTTGACATGCTTTCCTGCTTTCTGACCCCGGCACGTTTGACTAACCTCCCCATGACTTGCTGTGTAGTTACACATTGCAAACTGTACTTTTCTGACTCTTAAACCTGCTCTCATTGAAGAGGCAATGTCAGGCAATGTCAGACTCAGAAAACTCATTGCCGAACCCTAAGGCTATGTGCACACGCTGAGTTTTTGATGCAGACATTTTCATTGGCAGAAAAAGGCACAAAAAAACACATGCAGCCTAATGATGATTGAGAGCTCCATTGGCCGCAACAGCTACAGCTTCCAAATGCAAATGCCACACCTGGAATCAGCTCCAGACCTTTTACCTGTTTAATGATGGATTGATAAGGGAATTGCCCATGCAGCTGAGATATGTGTCCAATTACTTTTGGTCCCGTGACAAAAAGAGGCAGCTGCAATTGGTTTTAGCTTTTTTGCTGATTTTTGGTAAATATTTACCAGCATGTGCAACGGAAACTGCTGGAAATGAAGCAGCTCTCTTTTCCCCTCTCACAGCAGAAAGTCTCAGCACAACTTCAAGCACCAATTCGTAGCTGATTTAAATTCCGTCCGTGAGCTGTGTGAATGATGACTAATCCGTAGCTAGAGCGGTATATTTTATTTGATGAGATGGATGTTGCAGATTTCGTTGCTTGGATGCCGTCTTTTCAGGTCCTATTCATTATGGATTTACAGTTCAACAGAGACAAATGATGTATAACTAAATTGAAACAATAAAGCACTGACACTCCAAATCTTCCTGAATTTATAAGAATTTATTCCATATAAGCAGGGGTAAATGCACCTATATGCTTATATGGAATACATTCTTATAAATTCCGGAAGATTTGGAGTGTCAGTCCTTTGTTCGTTATATACTGTTGATGCCTTCATTAGACACATACACCTTGGATTGTGTTCCACATGGAACACTTGTTTCTAAATTGATACAATACAAATTTGTCCTAAAATTTGCCAAAATCCATATTTTTGGGGATTCAATTTGCAGAAATCCAGCAAAATGGTGCAGCCGACCTCCGCTTGACTGGATTGTTTTGATGATGAGGAATGGGTTAAAATAAAGAAACCCCTCTATACTCACCTTACCCCGTAACTTCCTAAATTGATTTTCGGGAGGTTTGCTCCTCTGTGACCTCAGCCCCTTCCCATCACCAGCTGTGCACGGTTTGGGCAGAGATTTGTCCCGGTGCTCGCCCCGTTCCTCGGGATCCGTCAGGCCACCCGGCGACGATCCATCATGTCGCATCCCTTTATGACAAGCTGCCAGAATCCTGTATTGTGTCCCAGGAGTGAGATTGACAGGGAGGATTTGGGGAGAGATAACAGGATTAGGAGAGAGGGGGATGACAGCGCCTCGTGCTCGGGGACGTCGTCTGCACGGAATTGATAATGTCTATGAATAAAGTTCTGCAGCGCGAGAATTTACAGGAGTTTTGTAACTTGATGGCCGATGCATTCCTACACTAGGTGCTATTGCATCCGGGCCCTGCTGATTAGGGGGCCCCAAATGTCCATTTGGTCTATAGAAAAAGACTAATACTGATAAAGACTTGCAATAATTGGGGACCCCTTTGGAGCTTCTGCACTGGGGTCCATGAGCTTCAACGTACCCCACTGCTTGATGATCTGAACTTATTATTGTGCGTTCTTTAAAGGGGATCATTAATGACCGTCTATTTCCTCACCCAGATAAAACACATGGCTGTGTCATGAGTGTGTGACAGCCTGATGTGATCTCGGGGGTATCCAGAGCCACTTTAGTGCCCGCTCGTCATTTACCCTGAATTGGAGCGTAGTTAATTCCATGCGGTACTGAAGGGGTTAAGGTTCCTTTCTATCCTACAGTGATTTAACAAGTAGTTGTAACCTCAGCTGCAGCCACTACCTTCTACTATAAATATCCGCTCCTCACTCCTCCCTATGCCGGCTATAGCTCATACCTATGTTGTCCATTTTGAAGGAGCCTGTCTCTGGAGAACCTGAGGTGTCGTTTCTCTTGCAGCTGAGAAGTTCCTACTGTTGAAGCTGTGGAGTGTTATTTGTTGTTTCTTTCCCCACTTGTTTGTCTTACCCGTCCTCATGTTGTCTTATTGCAGTGGCGAGACTAGTGTCTTGCTGGCCTTCACTAGTCAGGGTGAGTTCAGGGCCACGTGATGGCGCATGGGGAGACTACACGTCTAGGGATCAGCCTCAGGTGAGTTTAGGAGGTGACCCCGCTTGCCTCTCCCTCTCGCTAGGTCTTCTGTTGTATTGCTCCCCTGGTGTTCCCTTTGTGTTGCATCACTCGCTGGGAGTCTTCTCGTACCCGGTGTGACACCTGCAGTCCCCTTGTCCACAGTTGGAAATTTTGGCAATTCTGAGCCTTTTTAGGATGTTTCTTAGAATCAGTCTAATTTTGTGAACTTCAGTGTGCACAAATCACTGAAGTAAACAATGTAGGTTTAGGTGTAGACTCCGCGATGTATAAGAGCTACTTTATTCTGTGGGGAAGGGTGCAAGTTTTTTTTTTTTCAAGAGAGGTGTGTTGTGGTAGATTCATGGTGTCATGACTATTGCTTGGCTCTGACAGTGTTAAGTCTTGTGAGAGGGGTCTACTCAGTTGTGCCTCACTCCGGGGCTCACTCCTCTTTACCATGGTGTGGACACCTCCGGGACGCCGCCAGTAATAGTCACTTCTCTGCAGTGTACACCACTGATTCCTGTGAGTTTGCTCTGACCTGTCTCACTACCCAGCTTTCCTCTCCCTGACTTCCGGTCTCCTTGTACTGTTTGTCCACCCTGTCTACCTGACCCTGGTCCCGTCCCGTGTCTCTGCCTCCCCCCGCACCTTTGTACTCATGTGCTCTCCCGGCCTCTGACCTCAGTAACGTCCCCTGACTATGGCTCTGCTCCTCCTCGGCTCTTTACGTGACTTCTTGGCTCCTGACCCCCTTGCTTCCATTTGACCTCGGCTTGTTCACTCCCCTGTATTGACGTGACATCCCGGCTTGACTTTGGCTTGTCCTTCTGCTCCTACTCCGGTGATAGCGACCTCTGGTGGGCTTTTGTATTACTGCACTTAGAGGAGTGCACTCTCCACTAAGTCCCTGCACCCCCTAGTGGAAGCGGGACACATGGTAAAATGTGTGACCCTCATACATTCCTAAGGTTATCCAAACCCTTCATACCCCAAATTGTAATTCGGACACTTATATTGTCCTTTTCCCCATACACAGCCCAACATATGTGGACATAGATCCCAATTGTCTCTGTTTTTGGAAAGTACGTTCCCTTCGGATTGTCCTGATTGGAAGGTCATTAAGGCTTTGTAGGAAGTTCGGTTTCAACAGCAATGGCCGATGGGGTACAGGACCCAAAAAAGGTCTCCACCTTCGCATTAGAGTTCCTTTTCTAGGGGGATGAATGGCGCCAAGTAACCACCTTGCCTTGGCCAATGCAGATGATCCAGCATCTAGCTATGACCTTGACAAAACCTTCACTATCCTCCCGGCTGGAGACCTAAATTTACTGACACGAGACCTTGTAATTACTGACGCCTGGTGCCAGAGGACAATACGAGGACTCCTCAGTGTCAGCTCCGGCTGTGATGATGGACTTGTTCCACCGACCTCCATAGACACAAGAGAACAAAAACATTTATGGCCTCATTAATGTTTATAGGGGAGAAGGTGAAAGCCCCACAAATCACTTCTATGGGGAAGAGTGTAATTAGCCTTGATCCTTCCCAGCTGAGGAAAGACGTAACTTCCCCATCACTGACTGCAGAATGGTGACGAACCCCAGGGGCTAATACAGAAGAAAAAAAAATGAAATCTGCTTTATTATTATCCGTCATTGATTATTATCTCACTATAATATAATATATAATTATATCAGGCCGCCAGTTGTGGTCACTCCGGGTCTACAAGGTCAAGAGAGAAGAATTTATTCATGTATTTTATTATCATTTTATTTATTTCCACCTCTTATGTATTTATTTTTTTTTTTTTCCTATTTATGCCTTTAGTTAATTACATTTTATTTTTCAATTTATTTTTTTTTGCTATTGATGTATTTAGTAATATATTTCTGTTAATTGTTTTCTTTAATTTCAATTCATTATTTCTTTTTTTTACCTATTCAGCTATTTTGTTATATTTATTTTATTTGTTTTTACTTTAGCTTTTTTTACTTTTTCTATTTATTTTTTTTTTTTATGTTTGCCTTTAAAGCATTTAGATGCTTTTTTATATTTATTTTTTTATTTACTTTTTTACTCTTTTTTATATTTATTTCTATTTATTTTTCGTTTCCTTTTCATGTATTTCGTTACTTATTTTCTTTAAAATTATTTTATTTTTACGTATTAATCTATATTTAATTTTTTGGGGGGGCTGTTTTTGTATTTATTCACATTTACTTCATTTTTTTATTTTGCATTTTATGCATTTCATTACATATTTTGTTTAAATTAATTTTTAGATGTTTATATTTCATTTATTTTTATTTTATTTGTTGTTTTTGTGTTTATTTATATTTACTTCATTTTTTTCATTTTGCTTTTTATGCATTTCGTTACTTATTTTCTTTACATTTCTCTTATTTTTACGTATTAATCTATATTTAATTTTTTGGGGGGGGCTGTTTTTGTATTTATTTATATTTACTTCATTTTTTATTTTGCATTTTATGCATTTCATTATTTTGTTTAAATTGCTTTTTATATGTTTATATTTCATTTATTTTTATTTTATTTGCTGTTTTTGTATTTATATTTACTTCATTTTTTCATTTTGCTTTTTATTCATTTCGTTATACTTATTTTCTTTAAATTTCTTTTATTTTTACGTATTAATCTATATTTAATTTTTTTGGGGGGGCTGTTTTTGTATTTATTTATATTTACTTCATTTTTTTTATTTTGCATTTATGCATTTCATTACTTATTTTGTTTAAATTACTTTTTATATGTTTATATTTCATTTATTTTTATTTTATTTGCTGTTTTTGTATTTATTTATATTTACTTCATTTTTTCATTTTGCTTTTTATGAATTTCGTTACTTATTTTCTTTAAATTTCTTTTATTTTTATGTATTAATCTATATTTAATTTTTTTTGGGGGGGAGCTGTTTTTGTATTTATTTATATTTACTTCATTTTTTTTGTTTTGCATTTTATGCATTTCATTACTTATTGTGTTTAAATTATTTTTTATATGTTTATATATCATTTATTTTTATTTTATTTGCTGTTTTTGTATTTATTTATATTTACTTCATTTTTTCATTTTGCTTTTTTGCATTTCATTACTTAATTTCATTACATTTTTTTATGTATTTATTTTTTTTTTTACTAATCCCTGGGCTTGATTCCAGCTGACATTACACAGCTGATCATCAATCGCAAAAGTATAACTCTGATTGCCACCAAACCAGGGCAATCTGGAAGAGTCGGGCAAAGAATTGTAGCATCGAATGGATGAGCAACCTCTGAGGTGGTTATGGTCTGCTATTTTTAGGCTGGGAGGGGCCAAACAACCATGGACCTTCCACGCCTGATAATAGCAGCCCCCAGCTGTCTGCGTTGCCTTGGTTGTGAGCTGCTATTTATAGGTTGGGAAGGGCCAAATAACCATGGGCCTTCCTAGCCCGATAATATCAGCCCCCAGCTGTCTGCTTTACCTTGCCTGGTTATTAAAAATAGGGGGGACCCCACACCAATTTTTTTTTAAAGTATCTAATTATTGATTAAGTTAAACAAGGCTAAAAACACCCTTTAGGGCCACTTGAAAGGTGCAAGTGTATAAACTCTGCGCTAGTCTAAGCTCTTCCTCCCACATCAACTCTCCCTAAACTGCTTCTAGAGGACAGTGGACCAAGCATCGCGCCCCTGGGTTCTCAAATAGACTCAGTGATTCGCTGATACGATGGAGCTGGACAATCGCAGTAGCCAAAATGGCTAAGGCATTGCCGTGTATTGCAGCCAATTTCCGCATGTTTAGTGGCTGAAAAACAGCTGCAAGACATGCTTGGTGGGGAGTCGAGCACCCACGAGACTCGCCTGAGCAACAAGTGTGCAGAGCCTGCTTGCTCATCACTAATGATTATTATATATTTTTTTATTTTTTTTTTGCATAGCTATTTATGGAGCACAGGTATTAGTTTTGGGGAAAAGTTGTGATGCAAATCACCCCCAATTATCCTAGTGTTAATATTCCCAAGAATCCTGGTGCCTGTAGCCAATTGTCCTATATATGTTACTGCTGGATGATAGCGGTGTGCGTACACAGATGTACAATATATCCATGTTACCTGACAAGCCTCGCTCACAGACGGTGAAATTCTCGCCTGAGACATGTGTTTATGCTTCCATCTGCCTATACAGGAGACTGCCGAGACCCACCAACCGGTTCCCCCTCCCCACCGCGCAATGAATGAGACCACACATGGAATATCTTTCTTTTGTACTTTATTGAAGGTATCCACGTAACACCATTCAATGTTGATATAAAAGGGGGTTGCTTGTTATTTTGGCCACAGCTTTAACCACAGGCACAAATCCGCCTTAAACCTGAGGGAGGAGGCCCGATGCCTACGGCCGTCCGTGGCAGGTTGGCTCTCACCAAATCCCTCTTCCACCGGCTGTGACTTTGAAATTGAACCATAACCTTTTTCCGTAGGCACAAAACCGCCTTAAACCTGAGGGAGGAGGCCCGATGCCTACGGCCGTCCGTGGCAGGTAGGTTCTCCAAATCCCTCTTCCACCAGCTTTGACTTCCGAACTTGTAACAGAACCTTCTTAAGGGAGGGAGGGCGGGCGATGCTCACCCTGAGGGCAGATGTGGTAAGAGGAAGGAGGGACTCCGGCAGCTGTTTATATGCCCTGGAGGAGGTCCCAGCAGGGAAGGGGGGTCAGCGGGGGGCATTGCACAATGGGAAGGAGGGAGAGGTGACCATGGGGGACGTAGCGAGGGGCTCAGCAGTCAGGGGCAGCGGCATCGGCCGCAGTGCCCTGCAGACTGCCGAGACCCACCAACCGGTTCCCCCTCCCCACCGCGCAATGAATGAGACCACACATGGAATATCTTTCTTTTGTACTTTATTGAAGGTATCCACGTAACACCATTCAATGTTGATATAAAAGGGGGTTGCTTGTTATTTTGGCCACAGCTTTAACCACAGGCACAAATCCGCCTTAAACCTGAGGGAGGAGGCCCGATGCCTACGGCCGTCCGTGGCAGGTTGGCTCTCACCAAATCCCTCTTCCACCGGCCACGGAGTGGCGAAGGCCCAAGCCTGAGCTGCGACCCCCACACAGGGCCCTTATGGCCCGCTCAACCCCGTCCTTACTGTCCGACAGGAAATTGTCTAGGCCTATATCATTAAGGCTAAAACCATCCTCTAGCACCAAACGGCTGACCTCTGATTCCAGCATCTCGTGTCCAGGCACTATCCCTCTTCCTGACGCTATAAATTTGGCGATCTGCATATTAACTTGTTGCCTTGACCTTTCCACAGCTGCTATGTTCCTTGCCCCTGTACAACTCAATCTCGGTAATATACTGGACCGTACCCCCACTACGTTGCTAAAGAAGCTGCTGAACTTATCTAGGAAAGAAGCTGCTGAACTTATCTAGGAAAGAAGCTGCTGAACTTATCTAGGACCACTTGCATGACCGCAAGCAGATCCTGGATCCTCACATTTACTAGGTCATTTCCACCCGTGAATGACCAGCACCAGTAGGCCAGTGGCTACTCTGGATATGCTCACTACCACGGGCAGGACCTGGGCCCAGGCCAGGCCCCGAACTCTTCTCCAGTGAAACTTGAGGTCACAAACTCCCAGCACGCTTCCACCCGGTCTCGACTCAGTCCGCCGTGCTGCCCAGAATATGTGTGAGTGACCTAGGATCCAGATGCTAGGTCTCGACAGATCTAAAAGAAAAACGGTTACTTCTCTTGTATGCAAAACATTTTCCATCATCGTGTCAGTAAACATCATTGTATTAATGTTTCTTTAGGTTTGAAGGTGCTTAGATAAATAAATATATGTATATCATTTCGGTTAACAATTTTTTTTTTTTGTGTAATATATAAACGTGCCAAACAGTGGACAACTGGTGGCAGGGAACTACAGGACTGCACGGATAGGTATGAAGCTGGCCCTTGCTGCCTCGGTTGTCGTGTCGATGCGGAAGGAGTGCATGCCATAATCTCCTGGTTGTAGGTCCAGGTAGGAAATAGACATTTTGAGCAATGCCGAAAGTTGTGTCGCCATGAGCGGGATCACTCTGCGTGCTCCAAGAAGAATTTGTTGGGAACCCAAGACTCTAAGTGTCGCTGCAAGGTAAGGATGGGACATAGGATACCTGAAAACGGGAAAATAGGGAACCAAACTCCTCTACCGAGCTGATCTGTTTTGGAGCGCCTTATGCGAACCCGTACTCCACCATTGCAAACTATAACATTGTCGCGTAACAGACCACCGGTGCGACCTAGGGACCTGCTAACTAATTCGCTGACCATCAAAGCTCCGAAGAATGCTAGCGAGAAGGCGGCCGAGAACAAGAGGACCTCGCTGTCATTGGTGCAAACGTCACCTAGCTGGTTTATTATGCCGGAAAGGATGGCGAATGAAATGGCCTTCCTGTTCTCCGTGCACCAGCGCTTTCAGCCTTTAACGGCCTGTTTGAACAGAAAGGCCTTGGTGACATCGGTCCATCCACGAACCTGAAAGTGAGAGGCTATTCCTGCAACCCGCAACTACGCTACTGTGCCCGGCAAGCCACTGGTATGTAGATGCGTTATGTCTCGAGCAACGGAATTGCTAAGAAAAACCGCGGACACCTGGCTAGGCAGCGGTTGAACTATATTGAAATCATTCGTCCCCAGCCTTACCATACAAATGCCACGTTGATGGGATGCCTTAACCAGCGGAATCAACTGTCCACAGGGACCGTCCAGAGTGACTGTGGACACTTTTGGCCATTGTTGTCAGATTCTGGGTGCAATGCTCGAAACTTCTGAAAATCAAATGCAATAAGGCATCAGCGATAGTGTTATCAATCCCCGGTATGTGGCTGGCCTTGACCCAGATATTATGTTCAAGGCACTTAAGAACGAAGTATTGAAGCAAGCTGATCACCGGTGGTGAGGAAGATGCGAGGTGGTTAACGGCGTGGACGACACTTATGTAGTCAGTCCTGAAGCGGGTCCGATTGTTCGCCAACTTTTCTGCCCAAAGACTTGTAGCTACTATTATAGGGAACAGCTCGAGTAAAGTTTTTTTTTTTTTTTTTTTTTTTTTTTTTTTTTTGTCCACCCAGACAGGTGCCATGTGTTGGGCCAGCGATTAGCGCACCAATTGGGACCAAGGTAAAGGCCGAATCCGGTGGACCCGGCAGCATCCGAAAATAGATATATCAGCGCTGGAAACTTCCTGTTCCTGGAAACATGAACGCCCATTGTAAGTAGCTATGAGGGACCTCCATACACCGAGCTCCTCACGTAGAGCGCTGGTGATGCAAATCCTTTGATGGGAGGCAGTTATGCTCCTAGTGGCCAGGCAGAGCCTCAGGGAAAAGCCCCTTCCCATGGGCATGACTCTAAAAGCGAAGGCGAGCAGGCCTAATAGAGATTGCATTTGCGCCAGGGTTACCTTACGAACCGCGCAGAACCCGTCAATGAGCGATGTGGTTTTTTCAACCTTTTCGAGTGGTAGCCGAAACATCATGATAATTGAGTCTATTTCGATTCTCAAATGAAAAGGCAGGTCACATGGCCAACTGTTTTTTTTTGGCCAACAGCGGAAACCAAACTTGTCCGCTATGACCTGGACAGATTTTAACGCGGTTGAGCATGCTTTAGAGTTGGTGTGGGAAAACGAACAAGAAATCATCCAAATAATGGGTGACCAATTTATTCTTTGCTACATCCTTAACCACCCATTCCAGGAAAGAGCTGAAGAGCTCGAAGTGTGAGCAGGATATGGAGCAACCCATGGTAATTCACATGTGGTAACAGAATTTTTTGTTGAAATAGCACCCTAGCAGGTGGGACAATCGGGGTGCACTAGTAGCGGGCGAAAGGCAGATGCTATGTCCGATTTTGCCATTAGTGCTCCTTACCCTGCTTTTCGCACCAGTGCGACCGCTTTGTCAAAAATGCGTAGGAAACTGCTGAGTCCTCTGTGGGGATGCCGTCATTGACTGACCGCCCAGCCGGGAAGGACAAGTAGTGTATGAGGCGAAATTCACCCTTTTCTTTTTTAGGCACTATCCCTAGGGGTGAAACGCGAGGGTTTAAGAATGGTAAATCTATAAATGGGCCTGCTAGTCGGCCTAACGCCACTTCCTTCAGTAGTTTGTTCGCCAGGACCTGTGGGAGGTCCCGGGCCGATTTGAGGTTGGGGGCGAAGGTTAGTTCTGAGGAGAACATAAAGGGGGATAAAGAAACCGTGGTTGAAACCGTCCCTAATAGCGTTGGCCGCAGCCTTATTGGGGTAACGTTCTAGCAATGGCTCCACCACGTGCACGTTCACTGGAGTCTTTGGGACTTGGTGTTGCATTTTTAGTGTGACGCCTGTCTAGTTGCTTATCGCATTTGGAGGAGGTGTGATTGCCTCCGCACGATGAGCATTCGTGCTTGTATTTGCGGAGTCCTTGAAACCTGCGATGGCCTTCATTGAAAAGCCAACAGCGACCTGGTCTACGGACATTTGCAGCTCCAGGTGTAGCGTGGTGAGAGGAAAAGTTTGGTGGGCCTGGAAACGACTGGTGGGACTTTTGCGCCATCATAAGCCACGAATCGGTGGCCTTAACTTCCCAACGGTTGGAATGACAAGCATCTTCTAAATTCTTCGTCGTACTTCCACCACGCAGAACCCCAATGGGTTTTATAGGAGTTGAAAATGGTATTGCAGTATTTTGCGAATTGACTCTTTTCTTTGTTGACTGTTTTTTGGTCCACTGATATTAGGGAACAGATATCGACGTATTCGTTTGCGCGAATTTTTTATTTATTTATTTATTTTAACTGTATCTGGTGTTAGGTGAGTTCCCAGCTGTGATACACAGCAGTAGAACACGTCCCTGTTTAAGTCGGGCGCTGCTGCGTTACATCCTGATGTTGTATAAACGCGGGGTTAACCAGAACTACTCCTGATGGTGTTAACAAGATCGCCCAATAAAAGTGGCGTACGTTTTGCGCCATTTTCCGAAACCCGTAGCGTTCTCATTTTGGGATCTATGGCGCAATGACTGCTTATTTTGCGTCTCGAGTTTACATTTTTTAATGGTACCATTTTGCGCAGATGCTACTTTTGATCGCCTGTTATTGGATGTTACGCAAAACACGCGGTGACCAAAAGCGTAATTTTGGGTGTTTGTGTTTTTTTTTTTTTTTTTTTTGCTGCTACGAAATTTAACAATCAGATTAGGGACTCTAGATTGTGAGTTCCAATGGGGACAGCGTCGCCAATGCATACAAAGCGCCGTGGACAGCGCTACCCAAGTGAATAAAATTATTAGCATTATAGCATTATTATTCTTTAATTGACTTTATATTTTGATAGATCAAGCTTTTCTGAACTTGGCGATACCAAATATGTGTATATATGTATACATATTTATTTATTTATTTTTTTTTAATTTTATTTTTTTTTATTTTATTATTTTATTTTATTTATTTATTTATTTATTTTTTTTTTTAAACTTGTCCCTTTAGGGGGATGTATGGATCAACAATTCGATCGCTCTGCACTATCTGCAGATCTCAGCTACACAGCTGAGATCTGCAGATACACTGCTTTACCCTCAATGCCGGAAGTATGCCGGCACTGAGAGCAAGTGACTCAAGGTAGCTACAGGCGTCATCACATGACCCTGTGCTACCATGGCAACCAACGAAAGTCATGTGATCACGCACGTGACTTTCGGTGGGGGCGGTGGTAAGTGATAGAATGCCCGCGCATATACATCTCGCTGCCAGACTTTGGCAGCGAGATGTAAGGGGTTACAAGTTGCAGGTGGAAGCGATTCCACCCGTAACTTGTAGTCACACATGTCAGCTGTTAAAAACAGCTGATATGTGCGCCGAACACCGCATTCTGTTGCTTTTCAGGATTCTGACGTCACTTCCGGTCCGGGACCCGAAACCGGAAGTGACGAATTATCATGTGATCGCCGCATCACAGGAAGTGACGCGGCGAACATGGATAGCAGGATGTGACGCGACCTCCGTATGCCACAGGGAGTCACACGGGGCCGCGTCATCCCGGCGGGGGGAGGTGCGCGAGGTGGCTATGGCGACCGGCGTGATGTTGGGGGGGGATCAGGGGCTAGGGCCGGGAGCAGGAGGTGAAAGCGGACCGGACCTTCTGGACCGGGCCGCCCTGCGCCTGGAATCTGTGGTGGGGCTTAGACGCTGCGGTGGACGGGAGGGTCTGGAAGACCTGCGCCCACCGCTGCTGGGAACCGGCAGGAGGGAGCTGGTGCCCACAAGGGAGGCAAGCCATTCGGCTCCCTCCCGTCCGCTCCTTTCTCTTACCGCTGCTTCCAGGGGGTCCATCAGCGATGCTCACCCTGAGGGCAGATGTGGTAAGAGGAAGGAGGGACTCCGGCAGCTGTTTATATGCCCTGGAGGAGGTCCCAGCAGGGAAGGGGGGGTCAGCGGGGGGCATTGCACAATGGGAAGGAGGGAGAGGTGACCATGGGGGACGTAGCGAGGGGCTCAGCAGTCAGGGGCAGCGGCATCGGCCGCAGTGCCCTGCAGAATGCTTCCTGTGTGCAGCGGCGTGGCAGTCTACTGTATAGCGAATACGACTCTTCTCCTTCAGCGCTCGGGTCTTAAGTTCTAATCCCATCTAATTAGAGTTTAGCATTAATTAGTCTGTATGTTTTCTTCAAAATCCATAGAAGAAGCTTAAAGCGTCCTTCCCGGCTCATATAATGATGGCTTATCATTAGCGGACCCCTGGGACCCCCATCCACTCTGAGACTGATGACAGCAGTTATTTACCATTTCCTTTTATACATAGTTTATCTTAGTGGTGGTCTTGTTTTCTCCTGCATAGAAGGTGGTCAGGAGCGCTGTTGTGAAGGTTGTAGCGCCTTACTCGCCAACGCTACCGAGTTGCACCCTCCTCCAACTAGGTTCTTCATAGTATCCCCCTTTTGCTTTGATTACTGCTTTGCACACTCTTGGCATTCTCTTGATGAGCTTCAAGAGGTAGTCACCGGAAATGGTTTTCCAACAGTCTTGAAGGAGTTTCCAGAGATGCTTAGCACTTGTTGGCCCTTTTGCCTTCACTCTGCGGTCCAGCTCACCCCAAACCATCTCGATTGGGTTCAGGTCTGGTGACTGTGGAGGCCGGGTCATCTGGCGTAGCCCCCATCACTCTCCTTCTTGGTGAAATAGCCCTTACACAGCCTGGAGGTGTGTTTGGGGTCATTGTCCTGTTGAAAAATAAATGATGGTCCAACTAAACGCAAACCGGATGGTATAGCACGCCGCTGCAAGATGCTGTGGTAGCCATGCTGGTTCAGTATGCCTTCAACCTTATATCAATCCCCAACAGTGTCACCAGCAAAGCCCCCCCACACCATCACACCTCCTCCTCCATGCTTCACGGTGGGAACCAGGCATGTAAAGTCCACCCGTTCACCTTTTCTACAAAGACACGGTGGTTGGATCCAAAGATCTCAAATTTGGACTCATCAGACCAAAGCACAGATTTCCACTGGTCTAATGTCCATTCCTTGTGTTCTTTTGCCCAAACAAGTCTCTTCTGCTTGTTGCCTGTCCTTAGCAGAGGTTTCCTAGCAGCTATTTTACCATGAAGGCTGCTGCACAAAGTCTCCTCTTAACAGTTGTTCTAGAGATGTGTCTGCTGCTAGACCTCTGTGTGGCATTGACCTGGTCTCTAATCTGAGCTGCGGTTAACCTGCGATTTCTGAGGCTGGTGACTCGGATAAACTTATCCTCCGCAGCAGAGGTGACTCTTGGTCTTCCTTTCCTGGGGCGGTCCTCATGTGAGCCAGTTTCTTTGTAGCATTTGATGGTTTTTGCCACTGCACTTGGGGACACTTTCAAAGTTTTCCCAATTTTTCGGACTGACCTTCATTTCTTAAAGTAATGATGGCCACTCGTTTTTCTTTACTTAGCTGCTTTTTTCTTGCCATAATACAAATTCTAACAGTCTATTCAGTAGGACTATCAGCTGTGTATCCACCAATTGTCTGCACAACACAACTGATGGTCCCAACCCCATTTATAAGGCAAGAAACCCCACTTATTACACCTGACAGGGCGCACCTGTGAAGTGAGAACCATTTCCGGTGACTACCTCTAGAAGCTCATCAAGAGAAGGCCAATAGTGTGCAAAGCAGTAATCAAAGCAAAAGGCGGCTACTGTGAAGAACCTAGAATATAAGACATATTTTCAGTTGTTTCACACTTTATTGTTAAGTATTTCATTCCACATGTGATAATTCATAGTTTTGATGCCTTCAATGTGAATCTACAATTTTCAGAGAAATGAAAATAAAGAAAACTCTTTGAATGAGAAGGTGTGTCCAAACTTTTGGTCTGTACTGTATAGGGGAAGGTGACCTCATGTAACGCTCTATAGATCTCATACCCATAGGTTGCTGCTGATAGGATAAGTGGCGGCGCGGCCGGTGGGGGTGCATTGAGCGGCGCGGCCGATGGGGGTGCATTGAGCGGCGCAGCCAGTGGGGGTGCATTGAGCGGTGCAGCCGGTGGGGGTGCATTGAGCGGCACGGCCGGTGGGTGACCAGGGGTTAATAAAGCTGAGTGATTTTCCCAGGTTTCCTCCTGTGTAAGTGGCTTTGCACACAGCAATTATCTGCACAGTAATCTCCGTGGTTTTCGGATTTCTGGCTCCCCGGGGAGTCGCCTCCAGTTAGAGGCAAGGTATTATGGCCGCCATTCTCTGAGCGTCTTTTAATTAGGCTTCTCCGCTGATTAATCGGACGGTTCAGTGATGGAGGCTTTACTGGTTCAAAGGAAAATCAAAGGGAATCTATCAGGGGAGAAAGTCCGAGTCCCCGCCGCCCACCAGGCCTAATGTACAGGCACATGCACCACTCTCCATAGCGGCACCTCTAATTGGCGGCGTGCACATAGATACATTGTATGATGTGGCGGATACATTGTATCACTCTATATCTCCTGTATCCCACGCGATCTGGTCTCAGAGATTTGGGCTTTTTTGCCTTTATCAATATTTTCTTATCATGGATTTGGACTTTAATGCTTCTATAAGATGTCATCATTTTTTTTTAGATATTTCTGCAGTATTATATTTGGGTTTATATTTGCCTTTGATACAATTTCTTACCAATTTGCGTCCTGATGATTCCCCAGGATCATCCTAATTTTCCTGCTTCATGAATACAACCTCGGAATGACAGTGAAGACCGACACAAAGTAATAAGTGCGGCAACCTAAAGAAAAGTGCGGTAAAGAGAAAAAGATTGGGCTGCTGCGTGTCCTAATCATTGAATTTATTTATTTTTTTACTCCATCTCCTTGCCACTGTTGTACATTTGGCTGCTCATCCCCCAGTGTATAACTTTCAACCCCTCACCCCCAGTATATGATATACAGCCACTTCCCCCCCAGTGAAAAACCTCTATACCCAAACACAATGCTGAGCCGCACACCACCAAGCACAATGCCGAGCCGTACATCACCAAGCACAATGCCGAGCCGTACATCACCAAGCACAATGCTGAGCCATACATCACCAAGCACAATGCCGAGCCGTACATCACCAAGCACAATGCCGAGCCGTACATCACCAAGCACAATGCTGAGCCGTACATCACCAAGCATAATGCTGAGCCGTACATCACCAAGCACAATGCTGAGCTGTACATCACCAAGCACAATGCTGAGCCGTACATCACCAAGCATAATGCTGAGCCATACATCACCAAGCACAATGCTGAGCCGTACATCACCAAGCACAATGCCGAGCCGTACATCACCAAGCACAATGCCGAGCCATACATCACCAAGCACAATGCCGAGCCGTACATCACCAAGCACAATGCCGAACCACACATCACCAAGCACAATGCCGAGCCATACATCACCAAGCACAATGCCGAGCCGTGCATCACCAAGCACAATGCTGAGCCGTACATCACCAAGCACAATGCCGAGCCGTACATCACCAAGCACAATGCTGAGCCATACATCACCAAGCACAATGCTGAGCCGTACATCACCAAGCACAATGCCGAGCTATACATCACCAAGCACAATGCCGAGCCACACATCACCAAGCACAATGCCGAACCACACATCACCAAGCACAATGCTGAGCCGTACATCACCAAGCACAATGCTGAGCCATACATCACCAAGCACAATGCTGAGCCGTACATCACCAAGCACAATGCTGAGCCATACATCACCAAGCACAATGCCGAGCCATACATCACCAAGCACCATGCTGAACCATACATCACCAAGCACAATGCTGAACCGTACATCACCAAGCACAATGCTGAGGCGTACATCACCAAGCACAATGCTGAGGCGTACATCACCAAGCACAATGCTGAGGCGTACATCACCAAGCACAATGCTGAGCCGTACATCACCAAGCACAATGCTGAGCCGTACATCACCAAGCACAATGCCAAGCCGTACATCACCAAGCACAATGCTGAGCCATACATCACCAAGCACAATGCCGAGCCGTACATCACCAAGCACAATGCCGAGAATCGGATGGAGCACGGTACTGGACTCTTGCTGTGCAGGGACAAATCACTCTGCTCTATCTGCATCTGATGGAGGAGTCTGGGTTTGGTGAATGGAGAATGATACCCCCTGACTGCATTGTGCCCGCTGTATAATTTGGTGGAGGAGGCGGATGCTCCTGGCTGTTATCGGGGGTCGGTCTTGGGCCCTTATCTCCAGTGCTGGAAAATCTTACTCTTCAGTAGAAAACAATGTGGAAAATTGTAGCCTCAGCTTTGTGTGAACAATTTGAGGAAGACCCTTCTCTGCTCCCCATGATGTGCCCAGTGCAGAAGGTCCATACAGACATGGAGGGGGGAGAACATGACGGCCGCTCAGAGGACTGAAGAAGAGCTGATATGTTTGGACATATTTTTTACATGTTTTTAGGAAGTAGCCCTTTAAGTTTCCTATATCCATAGTTTGAGGCGCGGTCGTCCCGTCCTGCCCAGTTTACTCGGTTCCAGCTCCATCGTCCACATTAGTTTTTATTTGTTTTATCAGTTGTTCTGTTTGTTTCTCTTCGGGGAGAAAGTGCAAGTCGTCCAAATTTCACATTATTTGTATTTTTTTCTCCAGATTTCTGGCCGCGACTCATTTCTCTATTAGCGGCGATGAATTTTCTAAATAAACTATGTCTGATTAATGCTCCGTGTTTTAGATGGGAGATTCCTAGTGATAAACAAGCGGAGGGCCGGGACGGGGACCCCTGAGCCGCTGCGTGCCCCGGCCGGCCCGATCATTACAGCCGGAATGTCGGCTCAGGAAATAAGCGCAATTACCACAATGACTTCAGGAAGCGGGAAAATATCGAAGCCTGAGCAAGACCAATGGCCTCGAACGCTAATGGAATTTTCTCAGGAGAGATCCATTCCCATCTGAAAGAACAATATGCCTTTAAATATCCCCCCCAAAAAAAAAGAAGCAAAAAATAAGAATTACAAAAAGTTTGAAAACTTTGTATTAGGATGTATCACTGTGTGATGGGGCCGATGTAACGTGCAGGAGTCTGGGAAAGCTGGGTGACCGCCCGTGCGGGAGATGTGATGGGCACAGGGCAGAATACTTGTCACTCAACTGTTCTAAAAACGGAAATGAATGATTAAACATTTTGGGAAATTAATTATAGAAAATCTTTTGTTGATGGTTTTAGATTTAAAGGGGAAGTGGAGTAATAATTATAGTGATTAGTAATTGGATGCAGCCGGCTTTCCCAGAGACGGGTTTAGCTTAAAAAAGAAAAATATTCTTCTAGGTCAAGGGTCTCAAACTTGGCTGATTATAAGGGTCGCACATAGGAAAAAATTATTTGGGGGCCGCATTCTTTACAGGACAAAATGACATTTTTAGTGATCACATATTTTTTTCTATCCAACTTTGGATCACATTTTTTTTAACATTTTTCGCTCGGTTATGATAACAAATGGGCACATTTTTTATTTCATTTTATATATAAAAAAGCATTTTTAGTGGTAAAAATGTGATGTTTTATTTTGAATTATTTTTTTTTTTTACATTTTATCAACGTCTTGTAAGTAATAGTGTCTAACAATTAGTACCATATGGTCATTTTAACCAACATCTTGTAGTAATATTTCCATCCTTGTGCCCTGTAGTAATGTGCCCATCCTTTTCCACTGTAGTAGTGTGCCCATCCTTGTCCACTGTAGTAATGTGCCCATCCTTGTCCCCTGTAGTAATGTGCCCATCCTTGTCCCCTGTAGTAATGTGCTCATCCTTTCTCCTGTAGTAATGTGCCCATCCTTGTCCCCTGTACTAGTGTGCCCATCCTTGTCCCCTGTAGTAATGTGCTCATCCTTGTCCCCTGTAGTAATGTGCTCATCCTTTCTCCTGTAGTAATGTGCCCATCCTTGTCCCCTGTAGTAATGTGCCCATCCTTGTCCCCTGTAGTAATGTGCTCATCCTTTCTCCTGTAGTAATGTGCTCATCCTTGTCCCCTGTAGTAATGTGCCCATCCTTGTCCCCTGTAGTAATGTGCTCATCCTTTCTCCTGTAGTAATGTGCCCATCCTTGTCCCCTGTAGTAATGTGCCCATCCTTGTCCCCTGTAGTAGTGTGCCCATCCTTGTCCCCTGTAGTAATGTGCCCATCCTTTCTCCTGTAGTAATGTGCCCATCCTTGTCCCCTGTAGTATTGTGCCCATCTTTGTCCCCTGTAGTAATGTACCCCATCCTTGTCCCCTGTAGTAATGTGCCCATCCTTGTCTCCTGTAGTAATGTGCCCATCCTTGTCCCCTGTAGTAATGTGCCCATCCTTGTCCCCTGTAGTATTGTGCCCATCCTTGTCCCCTGTAGTATTGTGCCCATCCTTGTCCCCTGTAGTAATGTACCCCATCCTTGTCCCCTGTAGTAATGTGCCCATCCTTTCTCCTGTAGTAATGAGCCCATCCTTGTCCCCATCCCATAGTAATGTGCCCCATCCTTGTCTCCTGTAGTAATGTGCCCATATTTGTCACCATCCCATAGTAATGTGCCCATCCTTGTCTCCTGTAGTAGTGTGCCCATCCTTGTCCCCTGTAGTAATGTGCCCATCCTTGTCTCCTGTAGTAATGTGCCCATCCTTGTCCCCTGTAGTAATGTGCCCATCCGTGTCCCCTGTAGTAATGTGCCCATCCTTGTCTCCTATGGTAATGTGCCCATCCTTGTCCCCTGTAGTAATGTGCCCATCCTTGTCCCCTGTAGTAATGTGCCCATCCTTGTCCCCTGTAGTAATGTGCCCATCCTTGTCTCCTGTAGTAATGTGCCCATCCTTGTGCCCTGTAGTAATGTGCCCATCCTTGTCCCCTGTAGTAATGTGCCCATCCTTGTCTCCTGTAGTAGTGTGCCCATCCTTGTCCCCTGTAGTAGTGTGCCCATCCTTGTCCCCTGTAGTAATGTGCCCATCCTTGTCCCCTGTAGTATTGTGCCCATCCTTGTCCCCTGTAGTATTGTGCCCATCCTTGTCCCCTGTAGTAATGTGCCCATCCTTGTCCCCTGTAGTAATGTGCCCATCCTTGTCTCCTGTAGTAGTGTGCCTATCCTTGTCCCCTGTAGTAGTGTGCCTATCCTTGTCCCCTGTAGTAGTGTGCCTATCCTTGTCCCCTGTAGTAGTGTGCCCATCCTTGTCTCCTGTAGTAGTGTGTCTATCCTTGTCCCCTGTAGTAGTGTGCCTATCCTTGTCCCCTGTAGTAGTGTGCCTATCCTTGTCCCCTGTAGTAGTGTGCCCATCCTTGTCTCCTGTAGTAGTGTGCCTATCCTTGTCCCCTGTAGTAATGTGCCCATCCTTGTCCCCTGTAGTAATGTGCCCATCCTTGTCCCCTGTAGTAATGTCTCCCATCCTTGTCTCCTGTAGTAGTGTGCCTATCCTTGTCCCCTGTAGTATTGTGCCCATCCTTGTCTCCTGTAGTAGTGTGCCTATCCTTGTCCCCTGTAGTATTGTGCCCATCCTTGTCCCCTGTAGTAGTGTGCCTATCCTTGTCCCCTGTAGTATTGTGCCCATCCTTGTCCCCTGTAGTAGTGTGCCCATCCTTGTCTCCTGTAGTAGTGTGCCTATCCTTGTCCCCTGTAGTATTGTGCCCATCCTTGTCCCCTGTAGTAGTGTGCCCATCCTTGTCTCCTGTAGTAGTGTGCCTATCCTTGTCCCCTGTAGTAATGTGCCCATCCTTGTCCCCTGTAGTAGTGTGCCCATCCTTGTCCCCTGTAGTAATGTGCCCATCCTTGTGCCCTGTAGTAATGTGCCCATCCTTGTCCCCTGTAGTAATGTGCCCATCCTTGTCTCCTGTAGTAGTGTGCCCATCCTTGTCCCCTGTAGTAGTGTGCCCATCCTTGTCCCCTGTAGTAGTGTGCCCATCCTTGTCCCCTGTAGTAATGTGCCCATCCTTGTCCCCTGTAGTATTGTGCCCATCCTTGTCCCCTGTAGTAATGTGCCCATCCTTGTCCCCTGTAGTAATGTGCCCATCCTTGTCTCCTGTAGTAGTGTGCCTATCCTTGTCCCCTGTAGTAGTGTGCCTATCCTTGTCCCCTGTAGTAGTGTGCCTATCCTTGTCCCCTGTAGTAGTGTGCCCATCCTTGTCTCCTGTAGTAGTGTGCCTATCCTTGTCCCCTGTAGTATTGTGCCCATCCTTGTCCCCTGTAGTATTGTGCCCATCCTTGTCCCCTGTAGTAATGTACCCCATCCTTGTCCCCTGTAGTAATGTGCCCATCCTTTCTCCTGTAGTAATGAGCCCATCCTTGTCCCCATCCCATAGTAATGTGCCCCATCCTTGTCTCCTGTAGTAATGTGCCCATATTTGTCACCATCCCATAGTAATGTGCCCATCCTTGTCCCCTGTAGTATTGTGCCCATCCTTGTCCCCTGTAGTAATGTGCCCATCCTTGTCTCCTGTAGTAATGTGCCCATCCTTGTCCCCTGTAGTAATGTGCCCATCCGTGTCCCCTGTAGTAATGTGCCCATCCTTGTCTCCTATGGTAATGTGCCCATCCTTGTCCCCTGTAGTAATGTGCCCATCCTTGTCCCCTGTAGTAATGTGCCCATCCTTGTCCCCTGTAGTAATGTGCCCATCCTTGTCTCCTGTAGTAATGTGCCCATCCTTGTGCCCTGTAGTAATGTGCCCATCCTTGTCCCCTGTAGTAATGTGCCCATCCTTGTCTCCTGTAGTAGTGTGCCCATCCTTGTCCCCTGTAGTAGTGTGCCCATCCTTGTCCCCTGTAGTAATGTGCCCATCCTTGTCCCCTGTAGTATTGTGCCCATCCTTGTCCCCTGTAGTATTGTGCCCATACTTGTCCCCTGTAGTAATGTGCCCATCCTTGTCCCCTGTAGTAATGTGCCCATCCTTGTCTCCTGTAGTAGTGTGCCTATCCTTGTCCCCTGTAGTAGTGTGCCTATCCTTGTCCCCTGTAGTAGTGTGCCTATCCTTGTCCCCTGTAGTAGTGTGCCCATCCTTGTCTCCTGTAGTAGTGTGCCTATCCTTGTCCCCTGTAGTAGTGTGCCTATCCTTGTCCCCTGTAGTAGTGTGCCTATCCTTGTCCCCTGTAGTAGTGTGCCTATCCTTGTCCCCTGTAGTAGTGTGCCCATCCTTGTCTCCTGTAGTAGTGTGCCTATCCTTGTCCCCTGTAGTAATGTGCCCATCCTTGTCCCCTGTAGTAATGTGCCCATCCTTGTCCCCTGTAGTAATGTCCCCCATCCTTGTCTCCTGTAGTAGTGTGCCTATCCTTGTCCCCTGTAGTATTGTGCCCATCCTTGTCTCCTGTAGTAGTGTGCCTATCCTTGTCCCCTGTAGTATTGTGCCCATCCTTGTCCCCTGTAGTAGTGTGCCTATCCTTGTCCCCTGTAGTATTGTGCCCATCCTTGTCCCCTGTAGTAGTGTGCCCATCCTTGTCTCCTGTAGTAGTGTGCCTATCCTTGTCCCCTGTAGTATTGTGCCCATCCTTGTCCCCTGTAGTAGTGTGCCCATCCTTGTCTCCTGTAGTAGTGTGCCTATCCTTGTCCCCTGTAGTAATGTGCCCATCCTTGTCCCCTGTAGTAGTGTGCCCATCCTTGTCCCCTGTAGTAATGTGCCCATCCTTGTCCCCTGTAGTAATGAGCCCATCCTTGTCCCCATCCCATAGTAATGTGCCCCATCCTTGTCTCCTGTAGTAATGTGCCCATATTTGTCACCATCCCATAGTAATGTGCCCATCCTTGTCCCCTGTAGTATTGTGCCCATCCTTGTCCCCTGTAGTAATGTGCCCATCCTTGTCTCCTGTAGTAATGTGCCCATCCTTGTCCCCTGTAGTAATGTGCCCATCCGTGTCCCCTGTAGTAATGTGCCCATCCTTGTCTCCTATGGTAATGTGCCCATCCTTGTCCCCTGTAGTAATGTGCCCATCCTTGTCCCCTGTAGTAATGTGCCCATCCTTGTCCCCTGTAGTAATGTGCCCATCCTTGTCTCCTGTAGTAATGTGCCCATCCTTGTGCCCTGTAGTAATGTGCCCATCCTTGTCCCCTGTAGTAATGTGCCCATCCTTGTCTCCTGTAGTAGTGTGCCCATCCTTGTCCCCTGTAGTAGTGTGCCCATCCTTGTCCCCTGTAGTAATGTGCCCATCCTTGTCCCCTGTAGTATTGTGCCCATCCTTGTCCCCTGTAGTATTGTGCCCATACTTGTCCCCTGTAGTAATGTGCCCATCCTTGTCCCCTGTAGTAATGTGCCCATCCTTGTCTCCTGTAGTAGTGTGCCTATCCTTGTCCCCTGTAGTAGTGTGCCTATCCTTGTCCCCTGTAGTAGTGTGCCTATCCTTGTCCCCTGTAGTAGTGTGCCCATCCTTGTCTCCTGTAGTAGTGTGCCTATCCTTGTCCCCTGTAGTAGTGTGCCTATCCTTGTCCCCTGTAGTAGTGTGCCTATCCTTGTCCCCTGTAGTAGTGTGCCTATCCTTGTCCCCTGTAGTAGTGTGCCCATCCTTGTCTCCTGTAGTAGTGTGCCTATCCTTGTCCCCTGTAGTAATGTGCCCATCCTTGTCCCCTGTAGTAATGTGCCCATCCTTGTCCCCTGTAGTAATGTCCCCCATCCTTGTCTCCTGTAGTAGTGTGCCTATCCTTGTCCCCTGTAGTATTGTGCCCATCCTTGTCTCCTGTAGTAGTGTGCCTATCCTTGTCCCCTGTAGTATTGTGCCCATCCTTGTCCCCTGTAGTAGTGTGCCTATCCTTGTCCCCTGTAGTATTGTGCCCATCCTTGTCCCCTGTAGTAGTGTGCCCATCCTTGTCTCCTGTAGTAGTGTGCCTATCCTTGTCCCCTGTAGTATTGTGCCCATCCTTGTCCCCTGTAGTAGTGTGCCCATCCTTGTCTCCTGTAGTAGTGTGCCTATCCTTGTCCCCTGTAGTAATGTGCCCATCCTTGTCCCCTGTAGTAGTGTGCCCATCCTTGTCCCCTGTAGTAATGTGCCCATCCTTGTCCCCTGTAGTAATGTGCCCATCCTTGTCCCCTGTAGTAGTGTGCCCCATCCTTGTCCCCTGTAGTAGTGTGCCCATCCTTGTCCCCTGTAGTAGTGTGCCCATCCTTGTCTCCTGTAGTAATGTGCCCATCCTTGTCCCCTGTAGTAGTGTGCCCCATCCTTGTCCCCTGTAGTAGTGTGCCCATCCTTGTCCCCTGTAGTAGTGTGCCCATCCTTGTCCCCTGTAGTAATGTGCCCATCCTTGTCCTCATTCTGTAGTAATGTGCTCCATCCTGTAGTAATGTGCCCATCCTAGTCCCCTGTACTAATGTGCCCATCTTGGAGTAATGTGCCTACCTTTTCCCCTGTAGTAATATGCCCATCCTTGTCTCCTGTAGTAATGTAACCATTTTTGAGCCCATCCTTATCTTGTAGCAATGTCCCATCCTGTAGTAATGTCTTCTATCATGCCACATTGTTGTTCACATACACACACACATAAAAAAATAATCTTCTCACCTGTCCTCCATTCCCTCAGTGCCCTCTTTCCTGCTTCTTTTCACAGCCATCTGCACTTTACTTCAGATGATTTCCACTGCCAATCAGAGGCCAGTGGGTGACGTCATACAATGATGTCATCAGCTGGCAGCTGCCAGTATTATAATAGATATATTCTTGTACATAGGGGGCAGTATTATAGTAGTTATATTCTTGTACATAGGGGGCAGTATTATAGTAGTTATATTCTTGTATATAGGGGGCAGTATTATAGTAGTTATATTCTTGTACATAGGAGCAGTATTATAATAGATATATTCTTGTACATAGGGGCAGTATTATAGTAGTTATATTCTTGTACATAGGGACAGTATTATAGTAGTTATATTCTTGTACATAGCGGCAGTATTATAGTAGTTATATTCTTGTACATAGAGAGCAGTATTAAAGTAGTTATATTCTTGTAAATAGGGGCAGTATTATAGTAGTTATATTCTTGTACATAGGGACAGTATTATAGTAGTTATATTCTTGTACATAGGAGCAGTATTATAGTAGTTATATTCTTGTACATAGCGGCAGTATTATAGTAGTTATATTCTTGTACATAGAGAGCAGTATTAAAGTAGTTATATTCTTGTAAATAGGGGCAGTATTATAGTAGTTATATTCTTGTATATAGGGGCAGTATTATAGTAGTTATATTCTTGTACATAGGAGCAGTATTATAGTAGTTATATTCTTGTACATAGAGAGCAGTATTAAAGTAGTTATATTCTTGTAAATAGGGGCAGTATTATAGTAGTTATATTCTTGTATATAGGGGCAGTATTATAGCAGTTATATTCTTGTACATAGAGGCAGTATTATAGTAGTTATATTCCTGTATATAGGAGCAGTATTATAGTAGTTATATTCTTGTACATAGGAGCAGTATTATAGTAGTTATATTCTTGTACATAGTGGCAGTATTATAGTAGTTATATTCTTGTACATAGGGGCAGTATTATAGCAGTTATATTCTTGTACATAGAGGCAGTATTATAGTAGTTATATTCCTGTATATAGAGGCAGTATTATAGTAGTTATATTCTTGTACATAGGGGCAGTATTATAGTAGTTATATTCTTGTATATAGGAGCAGTATTATAGTAGTTATATTCTTGTACATAGGGGCAGTATTATAGTAGTTATATTCTTGTACATAGGGGCAGTATTATAGTAGTTATATTCTGGTACATAGGGAGCAGTATTATAGCAGTTATATTCTTGTACATAGGGGCAGTATTATAGTAGTTATATTCTGGTACATAGGGGCAGTATTATAGTAGTTATATTCTGGTACATAGGGAGCAGTATTATAGTAGTTATATTCTTGTACATAGGGGCAGTATTATAGTAGTTATATTCTTGTACATAGGGGCAGTATTATTGTAGTTATATTCTTGTACATAGGGAGCAGTATTATAGTAGTTATATTCTTGTACATAGGAGCAGTATTATAGTAGTTATATTCTTGTACATAGGGGCAGTATTATTGTAGTTATATTCTTGTACATAGGGAGCAGTATTATAGTAGTTATATTCTTGTACATAGGGGCAGTATTATAGTAGTTATATTCTTGTACATAGGGGCAGTATTATAGTAGTTATATTCTGGTACATAGAGGCAGTAATATAAATGTTATATTCTTTTATGGTGGGGGTTTTATTATTGTTGCTGCTTTTACATATTGGGGAGTGTGTGAAGTATATATGACGTCGGTGCTCATTATTATGTGATAATAGTGGTAGAGTGATTCCTCTTCCCGTGTTTGTGTATATTTCAGCGTGTCCGAGGGTTTGGGATAACATTACTTGCTGGCCGGCTGCGTCAGAAGGAGAGCTGGTCGTGCTTCCATGTCCCGATTACTTTACTCTCTTCTCTTCTGGAAAAGGTAAGAAAATCCAATTAATAGCAGTTTCTTTAAAAAGCAGGAAATGGAAAAATTGCGTGAGTTTGTGACTTTTTCTTTTAAGTTTCTATGTTTATCCTCGATGTTCAGAATCTCGGTCACTTTTTCTTACAGTTGTTTTTTTTGTCACTTGGTCTCAGAGGTTTTTGCCTCTTTTTCTCACTTTTTTTGAAAATCAATTACCGTAAGTTAACCCTTCCATACATGGCTGGCTTTTTGTGTTTGTCATCACGGCGGCCTCATAGGATGCTGTAGCTGTTGCCACTCCGGGACCGATATTCATGACTTATAAATCCCTACAGATCTTAATACTTTTTATATAGGACTCTTATTAGTTTATTTTAGGGCAAAGTGGTGCAACACATAGGGAAAACCAGGGGAGATGTAAAGAAGGCCCTGGCGATAGAGCGAGAGGATAGTGGCCACACCATGGCTGATCCCTGCACTCCCTATCATCCCTAGTCAGATCCTTCCCCCGTGCGCCATCACGTGCCTAGGCCCTCGTTGACTCTGAAGTTACCCTGACTAAACTATAGGCCAGCGGCACCGTAGTACCACTACGACAATAAAACAACACAAGAAAGGTAAGACAAAAGGATAAAAAAAGACACAATGAACAGCACTCATTGGCTTCTTCAGCTGCAACTGAAACGACACCCCAGCAAGGACGAGCTCCTTCAACATGGTCAGTATAGAGAATATGTATCACTGACTTTTTCACTGTGGTCAATATAGAGAATATCTATCACCGGCTCCTTCAGCATGGTCAGTATAGAGAATATCTATCACTGGCTCCTTTAGCATGGTCAGTATAGAGAATGTCTATCACTGGCATGGAGTAAAGCCAGGAGTGGGTAGATATAGTGGAAGGGCATGATGACAAAATGCTGCAGCTGTGATTAAAACTAATATCTCAGCCTACAGGGCTGTTCCTTCTTCATCCTCAAAACAAAGTAAATCCACTCCTATAGAAGCTATAACCTGCGGATGCAAAACACTCGTGACAATACTGTGCAAATAGACACAGTATGATTGTATGGCACTACATATTCAGGCTGCTCCTTGTTTTTAACGCCCATATATAATATGTTTTTTCTTTATATGGCAAAAACCAAGTAAGTTTGAGAGTTTTATCTCAATGATTAAATCAGTGATGGGGGAGGTAGCTAACTTCTTGCCAGAGGCGGGACACTGGAAGTTCTATTAGAAAAGTCTTTTTTGTATAAAAAGTATCAAAAGAAATAACCATCTTCTCCAAAATGTGATGAAGGGCCCCAGTTAACGTGGAGACTGATCAGACTCCCAGAAAAATAGGCAAATCTCTCCGTCACCATCAAAGCTGCCAAAAACAAAGAGGATTTCTGGAAACTTTGGCAGAATGTCATGCGATGTTCAGCTCTGCACACACCTGCGGGCACTGTGACGTCATACTCTGTTCACATCACAGAGCCTAACAAGCCACCTGTATTGTTGAGCCAGAGCCGGGCGTCGGCTGGTTCAGGTTCACTGGTCTTCAGCTCTGCAGGAGTTAATTCCTGCAGACTGCTGAGCAGGACCTAAGTGCTCAGGTTGCTGATTATGAAGTTCAGCTGTCTCCTCCCTATTTATAGCCTGGCTTCCTTCCAGTAGGTGCCGATTATAGCTTCAGCTTTAGCTCCAGCGATCTCGGTCTCCTGTGAATAATGATCCGTGCTGCACTTCTGAGTGGTGTGAGCGTTCCCCTGTTGTGCATTACTTTCCTCCCCTTTTTTGCTCCCCTGTACACATATTGTCTCTTCTATGTGTTTTAAGTGCTGTGTGTTTCCGCTCTCCCTTGTCCGTATCGTTTTGTGTTGGTTTATCTTTGTGTTTTCCGGCCCGCAGCAAGGGTTTGGGAAAGAGTCCGGACAGGAGTTAGGGTCACACTGGGGGCTCGGACCTGGTTACCATCAAACCTACCTTCGAGATAAGGGACAGTGCAGGGTCACAAGTCTTAAGGCCAACCTAGGGTCTTGGTGATTTTCCTGTGAATAATTATCCGTGCTGCACTTCTGAGTGGTTTGAGCGTTCCCCTTTTGTGCGTTACTTTGCTCCTTTTTTTTTGCTCCCCTGTACACATATTGTCTCTTCTATGTGTTTTGAGTGCTGTGTGTTTCCGTTCTCCCTTATCCGTGTCGTTTTGTGGTGGTTTATCTTTGTGTTTTCCGGCCCGCAGCAAGGGTTTGGGAAAGAGTCCGGACAGGAGTTAGGGTCACACTGGGAGCTCGGACCTGGTTACCATCAAACCTACCTTCGAGATAAGGGACAATGCAGGGTTACAAGTCTTAAGGCCAACCTAGGGGACTCTGTCCTGTCTCCAGTTACCCCATGACACAGAATTCATATGTTCAGTGAAGGTGGGAAAGACCTGGTCCAAAAAAGGGGGTTGTGGTATGAAAAACGTTATGGCTTTAAGAAATAATTTCTGGTTTCGTATCTCTTTTGCCTCTAAGGTGGTCAACATGAAAACTTAAGTATGCATATATTTAGTGGCAACTCCATGAGCCCCTTTACATTTGGAGGGTCATATGTAGGAGGAATAGATAGAGATTTCTCTAATTTGGACACCTTTCTTCAGCGTAGATCTTCCCGAGGGTCTTCTAACTCTTCCTTCTTCCCAGTGTGTCAGCCGAGACTCGGTTTATTACGGAGATTTCTGGTGCTGGGTGTTGGCAGCGATCTCATCGAGGCACTTGAATATTTCCCTTTTGATACAGAACGCAACGTTGAACAAGGCCATCGGCTTGTACTCCTATTGTTTTCTTGTTTAGCAAGACTCTGTCTCTCTGCCAAGGAACATTCACGTCTTCCAGAAGAGATTTTAACATACGCCGAGTGCCGGAGAAATCCGGGGGAGTTGAGATTGAATTTCATTGAACACTTGTGCTAAATGAAAGAAGAAAACCCCATTGCTACAAATTCCAGGACGATGAATGAGTCCCCGTTACGTTCACACCCTGAAGGCCGCCATTGTGCCTCCCGAATCTGAGATATTGGTCTTTTTGGCTGTGAATCCGGAACATAAAGTGACCACTTCTCCCAAGGTGTCAATGAGGACGTCTCAATTATCCGGGACAATGCCAGTTTTTCGATGGGGCTGTTCCTTTTTCTCCTCTTGAGCTTTTTGATTCCTGAAAAGTTTCTTTAAAACATTCTGAAAGGTGGTGAAGAAATCGGCAAGAAGAGACTGCGTCACAGGTTTTATTAACTTTTGTTCTATTTGCCAGCTTTCACGGACGAGTATTTGGGAAGGGACTGATTGCCAATTTTTGCCCCTTCTCTATGTGTACGGCCGTCGGATGATGCTTGTTCTCAAGGTTTGCTAACTCTTCCGAGAGTCCAGGAGGTCTCATCTTTTCTCCAAGAACCTTTGGAATATGGGCAAATATTTATCTTGCCTCAACCATTTATATATTCATCAAGACCCTACGTATTCTTCATGATGTTTTTCAATTTCTGACTCGATAAAGGGCCGTTTGTGACCAAAATGTTCCGCTTTTGTACCTTAGGTATGTTTTGATTAGTGAAAAAGCTTATTGAGGAAGACATCCAGTGCCTCGAATACTTCTTGTTGGACTTGCTGGCAACATAGTGGATACTTGCCCAAAGAGACACAGAGCTCGGAGTGGGTGACGGGAATCGTCTACTGTTATGTATTTATATTATACTAGAAGGTGGCCCGATTCTACGCATCGGGTATTCTAGAATTTACGTATTGTGTAGTTCATGTATGATTTTTGTTATATATATATATAGATGTTGTGTGTAGTTACCAAGTGTTTGTGTAGGGCGCTGTACATGTTCTGGGTGTTGTCTGGGTGTGGCGGGGGGGTGAGAGCGGTGTTGTTTGTGTGTTGCGTTGTGTGTGTTGCGTTGTTTGTGGAGCGCTGTGTGTCTGTTGTGTGTGTGTGTGTTGCGCGGTTTGTGTGGGTGTGGGGTGTGTGTGTGTGTTTTGGTGGGAGGTATGTTTTGTGCAATGTGTGTGTTGTGCGGCATGTGCGTATATTTGTGTGTGCCGCGGTGTTTGTGTGTTGGGTGTTGTGTGTGTGCGGCGTTGTCTGTGTGTGTGGGTGTCTGTGTAGGGCGGTGTTTGTGGTTCCCAGTGTGTGTGTGGTGTGTTGTGCAGTGCGTGTGTGGCGGTGTGTGTGTTTTGGGGGGAGGTGTGCACCCCCCATCGTGCTCCATCCCCCCATGCTGCGCACCCCCCATCGTGCTCCATCCCCCATGCTGCGCACCCCCCATCGTGCTCCAGCCCCCATGCTGCGCACCCCCCATAGTGCTCCATCCCCCATGCTGCGCACCCCCCATCGTGCTTCATCCCCCATGCTGCGCACCCCCCATCGTGCTCCATCCCCTATGCTGCACACCCCCCATCGTGCTCCATCCCCCATACTGCGCACCCCCCATCGTGCTCCATCCCCCATGCTGCGCACCCCCCATCGTGCTCCATCCCCCATGCTGCGCACCCCCCATCGTGCTCCATCCCCCATGCTGCGCACCCCCCATCGTGCTCCATCCCCCATGCTGCGCACCCCCCATCGTGCTCCATCCCCCATGCTGCGCACCCCCCATGCTGCGCACCCCCAATCGTGCTCCATCCCCCATGCTGCGCACCCCCCATTGTGCTCCATTCCCCATGCTGCGCATTCCCCATCGTGCTCCATCACCCATGCTGCGCACTCCCAAACGTGCTCCATCCCCCATGCTGCACATTCCCCATCGTGCTCCATCCCCCATGCTGCGCACTCCCAAACGTGCTCCATCCCCCATGCTGCGCACTCCCAAACGTGCTCCATCCCCCATGCTGCGCACTCCCCATCGTGCTCCATCCCCCATGCTGCGCATTCCCCATCGTGCTCCATCCCCCATGCTGCGCACTCCCCATCGTGCTCCATCCCCCATGCTGCGCATTCCCCATCATGCTCCATCCCCTATGCTGCGCACTCCCCATCGTGCTCCATCCCCCATGCTGCGCACTCCCCATCATGCTCCATCCCCCATGCTGCGCACTCCCCATCATGCTTCATCCCCCATGCTGCGCACTCCCCATCGTGCTCCATCCCCCATGCTGCGCACTCCCCATCGTGCTCCATCCCCCATGCTGCGCACCCCCCATTGTGCTCCATCCCCTATGCTGCGCACTCCCCATCGTGCTCCATCCCCCATGCTGCACACTCCCCTTCATGCTCCATCCCCCATGCTGCGCACCCCCCTTCGTGCTCCATCCCCCATGCTGCGCACTCCCCATCGTGCTCCATCCTCTATGCTGCGCACTCCCCATCGTGCTCCATCCCCCATGCTGCACACTCCCCTTCGTGCTCCATCCCCCATGCTGTGCACCCCCCATCGTGCTCCATCCCCCATGCTGTGCACCCCCCATCGTGCTCCATCCCCCATGCTGTGCACCCCCCATCGTGCTCCACAGTCACACAACAGACAGTATACACGCACACATCTGATCGCATACACTCACACCCCACTTCTGCCTGTGCCCTCCGGTGGGCGGTCCCAGCAGCTGTGCTGCACGCCGTGCTCCTCTGCTTTCTACCGACACGCACACACCCGATCGCATACACGCACACACCCGATCGCATACACGCACACACCCGATCGCATACACGCACACACCCGATCGCATACACGCACACACACACTGACGATATCGCACATACGCGCTCACACAGTCACAACATCCGGAGATACCACATGCTTCCGGCCATGTGATCCTCCGGCAGGTCCTGGAAGGTCACTGCACGCACAGTATCGCCGCCGAGAAGCAAGCGATATCACGGGATGTTGTGAGTGTGTGGATGCGATCTGATGTGTGTGTGTGTGTGTCTGTTCTTATGTGTGTGCGTGTGTGTGTGTGTTCCGCCTCTGCAGGACCTTGATGCGCTCACCTGGGAGCCGGTGTACGCTGGTAACAATGCTACACAATATTACATGGTTACCAGCGTACCCCGCCCCCCGCTCGCACGGGAGCCCACACCAGCGTACGCCGGCAACCCCAGCAATGCGAGGGTATGTGTCAGCTGGGTTGGCGGCGTACGCTGATGTGGGCTCCCGGGGGTACAGCACTCACCTGGGAGTCGGGTCTCCGTGTCGTTTCGGGGAATGCGTGAGGGGGGCGGGGCCAGAGCGAGCGTGCAATGTGTGAGGGGGGCGGGGCGTAGCCGAGTTGCTAATGCGTGCAGGGTGCCGGGGCGAAAGGCCAATCCGTGTGGGGGGCGGAGCCTGGGCGAGCGGCCAATCCGTGCGGGGGGCGGATCCAAGGCGAGGCGAACGGCCAATCCGTGCGGGGGGGCGGAGCCGAGGCGAGCGGCCAATCCGCTGTTTTTCACCGTAAGGACACAATTTTGGAGCAAGATAGACAGACAGACAGACAGAATAAGGCAATTATATATATAGATTTCTCCCCAAACAACTGTAGGTGCATGACCCCACAAAATATATACAGACCAGACCCCTAAACTACTACAGACCCCAGACCAGTCCCGGCGTAAACTAATAAAGACGTCAGACCGGACCCCTAAAATAATACAAATTCCAGACCAGAGCCCTGAACTAATAATGACCCCAGACCAGACTTCTAAACTTACAGATCCCCGACCAGACCCCTGAACTAATACAGACCCCAGACCAAACCCCTAAACTAATTATGACCCCAGACCAGAACCCTAAACTAATACAGACCCCAGACTAGACCCCTACACTAATCCAGACCAGACTCCCTAATCTAATACAGACCCCAGACCAGATCCCTACACTAATCCAGACCTCAGACCAGATCCCTAATCTAATACAGACCCCAGACCAGACCCTTAATCTTCATACAGACCCCAAACCAGACCCTTAATCTAATACAGACCCCAGACCAGACCCTTAATCTTCATACAGACCCCAGACCAGACCCTTAATCTTCATACAGACCCCAGACCAGACCCTTAATCTAATACAGACCCCAGACCAGACCCTTAATCTTCATACAGGCCCCAGACCAGACCCTTAATCTAATACAGACCCCAGACCAGACCCTTAATCTAATACAGACCCCAGACCAGACCCTTAATCTAATACAGACCCCAGACCAGACCCTTAATCTTCATACAGACCCCAGACCAGACCCTTAATCTTCATACAGACCCCAGACAAGACCCTTAATCTAATACAGACCCCAGACCAGACCCTTAATCTAATACAGACCCCAGACCAGACCCTTAATCTAATACAGACCCCAGACCAGACCCTTAATCTAATACAGACCCCAGACCAGACCCTTAATCTTCATACAGACCCCAGACCAGACCCTTAATCTTCATACAGACCCCAGACCAGACCCTTAATCTAATAGAGACCCAAGATCAAACCCTTAATCTAATAGAGACTCCAGACCAGACCCTTAATCTTCATACAGACCCCAGATTAGACCCTTAGGGTACCTTCACACTTAGCGATGCAGCAGCGATCCGACCAGCGATCTGACCTGGTCAGGATCGCTGCTGCATCGCTACATGGTCGCTGGTGAGCTGTCAAACAGGCAGATCTCACCAGCGACCAGTGAACAGCCCCCAGCCAGCAGCGACGTGCAAGCGACGTTGCGCTTGCACGGAGCCGCCGTCTGGAAGCTGCGGAGACTGGTAACTAAGGTAAACATCGGGTATGGTTACCCGATGTTTACATTAGTTACCAGTGTGAGCAGGGAGCAGGGAGCAGGGAGCCGCGCACACTAAGCGCTGGCTCCTTGCTCTCCTAGCTACAGTACACATCGGGTTAATTAACCCGATGTGTAATGCAGCTACATGTGCAGAGAGCAGGGAGCCGCGCACACTGCTTAGCGCTGGCTCCTTGCTCTCCTAGCTGCTATACACATCGGGTTAATTAACCCGATGTGTACAGCAGCTACATGTGCAGAGAGCCGGAGCCGGCAGCACAGGCAGCGTGAGAGCTGCAGAGGCTGGTAACTAAGGTAAATATCGGGTAACCACCTTGGTTACCCGATGTTTATCTTGGATACAGCTTACCTCAGCTGTCAGACGCCGGCTCCTGCTCCCTGCTCGCTTCATTTGTCGCTCTCTTGCTGTCACACACAGCGATCTGTGTGTCACAGCAGGAGAGCGGCTTTGAAGAAAACGAACCAGGGCTGTGTGTAACGAGCAGCGATCTCGCAGCAGGGGCCAGATCGCTGCTCAGTGTCACACACAGCGAGATCGCTAATGAGGTCACTGCTGCGTCACAAAAAGCGTGACTCAGCAGCGATCTCGGCAGCGATCTCGCTGTGTGTGAAGCACCCCTTAATCTAATAGAGACCCCAGACTAGACCCATAATCTAATACAGACCACAGACCAGAATACTAAAATAATAAAACCCTACATCAGAACACCTAGACTAATACAGACCTTATACCAGACCCCTAGACCAATACAGACCCCAGATCAGACCCCCTAAATACAGATATCAGACCACATTTCTAAAAAATTTTGTACAACAGACCCCTAAAGTAATACAGACCCCAGACCAGACCCCTAATCTAATACAGACCCCAGACCAGACCCCTAATCTAATACAGACCCCAGACCAGACCTCTAAACTAATCCAGACCCCAGACTAGACCCATAATATAATACAGACCCCAGAACCCTAATCTAATACAGACCCCAGACCAGACCCCTATACTAATCTAGACCGCACTCTGGCTGTGTCGATCCTTGTGATCACTATTTTAGTGACAGTTTATAGTTTTCCCCCCTTTTGCTTTCCGTGTTGGAGACTTCTATATTTCAGGAAAGGCAGAACATAATGATGGAAGTAAACATTCCGGTCACATTTCTGCTCAGAATTTTTCTATATTATTATTTTATAAGGAAAAATCTTCTAAGTTAATTTAAAAAACAAAAATCTTTACTTATAATGATGTAATTTTCACCCTATTACTTTTCAATTAGCCGCTGTAAATGCCTCTTCTACTAACCCAATATTATTAATAATTAAAAGTGTAAAAAATTGTCATTTCTGCTAATCCCCTGGAACATGACAGGTGCGCGCTCTCATCTCTGAATATGACCTACATAACATACTCTACTCCTTAATCATTTTTGCAACTTTTACTTTGGCAAAGTCACTGAAAGAGAAGAAAAAGTAAAGATAAAAATGTAATAGTAATGTGTTTCTCGGAGGGGAGAGGAGAGGGAGGGGGAGAGGAGGGAGATGGAGGCGAAGAAGGAGTGGGGGGAATTGTAGTCTTCGGTGTATCAAATGATTGAGGCTAACCGACACTGACAGCCCAAATACTAGAGAAGCGGAAGGTTCTGTGCCTGCGAGAACGACAAGACGTCTTACACCTGGGACTCGGGGCTGGGTAAATACTTTGCGTGGAACTTGCTTAAAAAAAGTAATTATGTTTCCATTTTCTAAAAATCTTTTTTTTTAAGTGCAAAGTGAAAATCAAAAACATTCACCCATAAAAAGCAAAAACAAAGTTCCCTGCTGTGTACGGCCGTCGCACTTCAGATGACCTTTTCTATGAAGCGTCTTTTCCTCGAAGCGGAGTGACTACCGGTTGCGGCCACCGTGACCGCGGAATTAGGAAATAATGAAGGTAGCGGGCTTTGAGTGTTTCCAAATATGGCTGAAAAATCTCTCGGGGAAAACACCTTTGCTGGTCAGAGAGGTTCAGTCTTTGGAGCGTTTTTCTGCCATTTCAGGTTTTGAAAAATCTCTGGTTGTAGAGAAAATAGCGGAGGTCTCTTCCATGAAGGAGATCCTGATGGAATCCACTCCAAACTAGGCATTGTCCAATCAGATGCTTCAGTAAAAAACTTTTCCAAAATTCTGCAAAAAACATTTCTGTACATAAGTTTTCTTCTTTCAGGAGTTTTTTTTATCATTTTTGACAGCCTCAAAAAAACTGCAGACTTCTGAATCCTGACAGTATGCGGTGCACACGCTGTCAGCAGTCACCAGTACTACCGGTGCCAGGGGTCATGTGTATTATTTATGTGTCACTTGTATTGAGACAAGCCCGATACGCATAGTCAGAATGTAACCGGAAGTGCGACAATCACATATTGTGTATCCACCTGCAATACCGGTGAATTCTGAGAGCATGCACATCACACACTGTCAGGATTCAGAAATCTGCAGTAATACGTATCCACAAGTTTTCACTGGCAATACCGATGAATCCTGACAGCATGCACACCACACACTGTCAGGATTCAGAAGTGGTGAATCCTGACAGCATGCACACCACACACTGTCAGGATTCAGAAGTCTTCAGGAATACGTATCCACAAGTTTTCACTGGCAATACCAGTGAATCCTGACATTGTTTACACCACACACTGTCAGGATTTAGAAGTCTGCAGTAATACATATCCACAGGTTTTCACTGGCAATACCGGTGAATCCTGACAGTGTGCACACCACACACTGTCAGGATTCAGAAGTGGTGAATCCTGACAGCGTGCACATCACACACTGTCAGGATTCAGAAATCTGCAGTAATACGTATCCACAAGTTTTCACTGGCAATACCAGTGAATCCTGACATCGTTCACACCACACACTGTCAGGATTCAGAAGTCTGCAGTAATACGTATCCACAGGTTTTCACTGGAAATACCGGTGAATCCTGACAGCATGCAAGCTGCACACTGCCAGGATTCAGAGGTCTGCAGTAATATGTATCCACAAGTTTTCACTGGCAATACTAGTGAATCCTGACAGCATGCACGCTGCCAGGATTCAGAGGTCTGCAGTAATATAGAGTAACTGCAGACTTTTATTAGAAGTATAGACAACCCCTTTAAGATCTGTCTCTCCATAAGCAGGACTAAGTCAAGAATGATTGCAGTTTCATCCATAGGCCAATAATATCTTAATCCTGAAAAACCCTTTTAACCACTAGTAATTGCCATTTCTGGTCCTTTGATTCTGCAGTCACCTTAAAGCCATCAGTTTGTCATGGGCTGTATAGGAAGAACAGGGGACCGGGGCTCCTAGACTGGCCTTCAGACTAGGCAGCCAAAGCTTTCCCTAATCCTAGAGATACCTCTAATGGTGAAGATGTCTGAGCCGCTTTTCTTGCCCTGCTCCTGGCAAGCCCGGATCCTATACCCCCACTCTCCCAACAGAGGGGAGGACTGGGACAGGAATGGCTGAAGACACAGACCTAAATAAACTGGGAAACCAAAAACTCTATCACACAGCTAGCACACACGGAGATATAAGACAATATGTGACAAGGAGGAAATAAAGAGCAGGGAGGAAATAACATCAGAGGCTTACCACAGCACACGAAACAGCATGCAGTAAATCACCAGCAACTGGAACACAGCAGCGCACGGACCGGTTTAGCAAAAGCTATAGTCGGCATGTGAAGGCAGGTTCCACCATCTTAAAAAGGCGGAGAGTAACTGTGATAGATCTCCCACGACATGTGATCCAAGAGGTAACCAGCAGGCTAGCAGAGATTAAATCTTGTAAGCCCGATCACTAATGAGCACACAGGTGATCGACGCCTGAGCCTGTCTGTGCAAATCAGAAGCACTAGAGAAGGCATAGGGTGGAGTGTCATTCTGCAGTGTGAACAGCATCCGGTGCCGCACCGAGTTTAGAGCCAAAAACTTTGTGACACACTATACAGTTTTAGAGGGGTTGTCACCTGTTTCATGATCATTAATCAGGAGCGCAGCGCTCCCCTGCCTTCTGCAGGGTGGCAGTGCGCTCCTGAAGATTGAAAGGTCGAAACCAGGTAGTGGCATCAGCCCGATCTCTATGAGGCAGCTTTGCTTCTGCAGCATCAGTACAGGAGGACTGAAGCTGGCCGCATACAGCGATTTAGTAGCTTCAGAGCAGCGCTTACAAGCTCTATAGCAAAGAGATTGTCAGTGCTGCACAACATGCCTAAGAAACCTACCTTTTTAACATGAGAATAGCCCTTTCAGAACAGGTTTGTTACTTTGTAATCGCTCGAGGTTGACTCTTTCTAACCTTGAGCAGTTCCCGTATTCTCCATACACGTTCCAGAAATTCCCGGAACACACAAAAGACAGAATAATCCCTTATTCTGGAAAGTCCATTTTAAAAAGCGGATTATGTGTCCCGATAGACCTGATATGTCCGCAGATTGTGAAGGTATCACCCGGGTGCTGGGTTTAGAGGTCGGTGGAGGAGATGTAATCTGCATTGTACCTATGGGCTGCGTGTGCCGCAGAGCTGTAGTGCCGCAGAGCTGTAGTGCCGCAGAGCGCCTCGCAGGATCTTAACTTCTTTGCCGATTCCGGATTCTTGTTTTTGGCCTTGAAAATTAAAAGCTTTGAATTCCCCGGAGTCTATCTGTGAAAAGCTCACAGCTAATCATTCCACATACCATCTCCCCGGCATACCGCACTGCGGCTGTGTATCCATCATCGGGGCTGGGTCATACCAAATAATAACCGATGACTAATAAGCTGCAAGCTTGAGAATATCAAATACACCGAAATCTGACAACAGAATTGGAAAACCTCCCAAGTTGTGCAGTAAAAAAAATGGATTTATGGTGGGCACTATAAGGTGGTATTATGTGGAATCTATATGGTGGCGGTCATGTGCCAGGATTTTGTGCCTCCGAATAGGAGGGGTTAAGTCAACTGCATATTGTATAGAACTTGTCCAGGAGATCAGCTGATCAGATCCCTGCAAAAATGGCTTCCTTCCTTGATCCCGGGGTGGAGGGTGCGAGATGGAACCGGAAGATGGGTGTAATGCTGCCACCAGGGGGAGCCGGAGCTCTGCAGCAGAAGACACTACACAGAGCCATGAGAACCAGGAAGTGAATACACATCGTTCTCATACACTACCTCACAGCACAGCTGAGAAGCAGAGCTGCAGGGCATGCGAGGAATAGTCAGGCAGGCCGGGTCAAACACAGTACGGGCAGAAGCAGGACCGGAGGAACGAGCAGAAGCGGAGTCAAAGTCAGGCTAAGGTCAGTACCGGAGGAAGCAACTGAGTGGGGAAGTAGGAGAGCGGACAGAGGACAGAAGGGACGACCAGGGGACGGAACACAGACAAGGGCACGGGGGCACAGGAACAGACAGATCAGGATATCACTCACAGGACCAGCAATCACAGACAAAGCAATGCTAAGCTTATAGCCGGCGCTGGTTCACTGGAAATGTCAGCTTTTAAGGCATCCAGGGTCCGGAAGTGAGGCCCGAGAGAAGGCTCCGACCCCTAGCCATGTGGACGGGGAGGCGAACCATGACAGTGGGACTGTGGTCAACAAGAGGCGCCCAGCTAGATGTACAAGGATGTACCGAGGTCTTTTCACCACCGTGCTTGGGATAATGGTCACTTTCTCTTAAAGGGGATAGTAAACACGGCTCCTTCGTGTATAGAAGTTTGCCGATCGGCAAGTTGCCCAAAGCGGCAAATCCTCTGATAATCAGTAGGGATGGGCGAGCACGCTCGGCACTCAATCATGCTTGATTGAGTATCATTGTGCTCGGGCGCCATGCTTGAGTCCCCGCCCCTATTTCTCGGCTGTTAGACAGCCAATCAACATGCAGGGATTGCCTGCCACACATGGTGATACCGTAGTCATGTTGGCTACTGGCATTACTGTGATTGATCGGCTGCATCGCATCATAGGTTCTTACATGAGACCCGGGGTGCGATGCTCGGCACAATGCAGTTCAGGGAGAGTTTATGTAGGAGGGAGAGCTTAGATTAGAGCAGGGTTGTACACTTGAACCCTCTAGAGCCTTTCATGTGGGTGTTTTTAGTCTTATTTAATCGAATAAATAAATTAAAAAAAAAAGGTGTTGGGTCCCCCCTATTTTTCATAACCAACCAAAGTAAAGCAGACAGCTGGGGGCCGGTATTTTCAGGTTGGGAAGGTCCATGGTTATTTGCCCCCTTCCCAGCCTAAAAATATCAGCCCGCAGCCACTCCAGAAGTGGGGCATCTATTAGAGTCTTCAATTCTGGTGCTTTTCCCGGCTCTTCCCGATCACCCTGGTGCGGTGGCAATCGTGGTAATATTTTTGTGGTTGATGTCAGCAGTGTATTGTTAGCTGACATCAAGACTAGGGGTTAGTATTGGAGAAGGGTCTATCATACACAAGGGTTGCTATTTTTAGGCTGGGAAGTGGCCAAATAACCATGGACCTTCCCATCCTCATAATACCAGCTCCCAGCTGTCTGCTTTACCTTGGTTGATTATCAAAAATAGGGGGGACCCCACATCATTTTCTAAGATTATTTTTAGTTCATTTCCAGCAGCGACCTAGCAGTCAGAGATACGTCTAGGCGTCTTACCCATGACGTTACCATTTTATTTCAGCACTGTTTCCATCCATTTCAGAAATTTTCTTATCCCCCCCCCCCAACCCTCCTGAGAGGGTCCCCTGGAAAAATGCTCTGGTTCCCATTGACTTCCACTATACCCATTACTTAAGCGAGCACTCGAGCATTTTGGTGCTTGCCCCTTGCTAATATTGAGCACATGGTCAGATTGCCGCAGGTTACAGTGATCTGTTGATCGGATCGCCACAGGTATACAGTGATCAGTTGATCGGATCTCCACAGGTATACAGTGATCAGTTGATCGGATCTCCACAGGTATACAGTGATCAGTTGATCGGATCTCCACAGGTATACAGTGATCAGTTGATCGGATCTCCACAGGTATACAGTGATCAGTTGATTGGATCTCCACAGGTATACAGTGATCAGTTGATTGGATCACTGCATGTATACAGTGATCAGTTGATTGGATCACTGCATGTATACAGTGATCAGTTGATTGGATCTCCACATGTATCCAGTGATCATTTGATTGGATCACTGCAGGTATACAGTGATCAGTTCATCGGATCTCCACATGTATACAGTGATTATTTGATTGGATCACTGCAGGTATACAATGATCAGTTATCAGATCGCTGCAGGTATACAGTGATCAGTTGGTCGGATCTCCATATGTATACAGTGATCAGTTGATTGGATCTCCTCAGATATACAGCGATCAGTTGATCGGATCGCCGCAGGTATACAGTGATCAGTTAATCGGATCTCCACATGTATACAGTGATCAATTGATCAGATCGCTGCAGGTATACAATGATCAGTTGATCAGATCGCCGTAGGTATACAGTGATCAGTTGGTCAGATTGCTGAAAGTATATAGGGATCAGTTGATCGGATCTCCACATGTATACAGTGATCTGTTGATTGGATCGCCACAGGTATACAGTGATCAGTTGATTGGATATCCTCAGATATATAGTGATCAGTTGATCAGATCGCCGCAGGTATACAGTGATCAGTTGATTGAATCTCCACAGGTATACAGTGATCAGTTGATCGGATTGCCGCAAGTATATAGGGATCAGTTGATCGGATCTCCACAGGTATATAGTAATCAGTTGATCAGATTGCCGCAGGTATACAGTGATCAGTTGATCGGATCTCCTCAGATATATAGTGATCAGTTGATCAGATCACCGCAGGTATACAGTGATCAGTTGATCGGATCACCTCCCAATACATTGTGGCAGGAGATTTTACTTATCCTCAGTGTCGCCCCTGCTGAGTAGAGACTCTTAAAGGGGAATTACACCTTATATATTCTCTTCTGACATATATCGGATGGAACAACCAATCAATGGAAAATCCCTTTAAGCTTGCGGCCCATCGGACCTCCTTTGTCATTTCTCTCCATCTGTCTGGATGAGGGACATTCAGTAAAGTGATTTTCTGGGGTTTTCTGTAGATGGCATCTGACACCGTCCATCAAATCCTCTAATATTGTGACCGTCATCAACCGTGATTCCGCGCTTCTATGTGACATTCCGCGGTGATGAAGCCGCCAACTGCAGATTTACATAAATTCATGTTTTCTGAGCCGTCTCTCGAGTTTGACATTCATGGTGAATCCTATAAAATCCCGGGACGGGATCCATCCTTTGTTTTGGGATTGTGTTGAGGCTTTAGACAGCGGCACTTGATATCTTGGTCCGTGACCAATAATGATTTTAAAGATGACATCACCGCCATATTAAACCGGCATGAGAACCGACCGCGCTGTCCTCGGCTTCCTGACCAGAGAGGCGCGCACGTAGCCACGGGGAGAACCGGGGACACAATTAAAGGGGCGGACACAAGAGTTATAGAAATGTCTCCAGTGATCGGCTGAAAGAAAGTGTTCACTGCCCTGCAGCGCCACCACAGGAGAAACGAAGTATTGCATGGATTGCATAGAAATCAATGGCCGAGGGTCAGGTTATGCTCACTATATTAGTAGTGCACTATGCTGGCTATGCGCTCTATATTAGTAGTGCACTATGCTGGCTATGCTCTCTATCTTAGTAGTGCACTATGCTGGCTATGCTCTCTATATTAGTAGTGCACTATGCTGGCTATGCTCTCTATATTAGTAGTGCACAATGCTGGCTATGCTCTCTATATTAGTAGTGCACTATGCTGGCTATGCTCTCTATGTTAGTAGTGCACTATGCTGGCTATGCTCTCTATATTAGTAGTGCACAATGCTGGCTATGCTCTCTATATTAGTAGTGCACTATGCTGGCTATGCTCTCTATATTAGTAGTGCACAATGCTGGCTATGCTCTCTATATTAGTAGTGCACTATGCTGGCTATGCTCTCTATGTTAGTAGTGCACAATGCTGGCTATGCTCTCTATATTAGTAGTGCACAATGCTGGCTATGCTCTCTATATTAGTAGTGCACTATGCTGGCTATGCTCTCTATATAAGTAGTGCACTATGCTGGCTATGCTCTCTATATTAGTAGTGCACTATGCTGGCTATGCTCTCTATGTTAGTAGTGCACTATGCTGGCTATGCTCTCTATATTAGTAGTGCACAATGCTGGCTATGCTCTCTATATTAGTAGTGCACTATGCTGGCTATGCTCTCTATGTTAGTAGTGCACAATGCTGGCTATGCTCTCTATATTAGTAGTGCACAATGCTGGCTATGCTCTCTATATTAGTAGTGCACTATGCTGGCTATGCTCTCTATATAAGTAGTGCACTATGCTGGCTATGCTCTCTATATTAGTAGTGCACTATGCTGGCTATGCTCTCTATATTAGTAGTGCACAATGCTGGCTGTGCTCTCTATTAGTAGTGCACAATGCTGGCTATGCTCTCTATATTAGAAGTGCACTATGTTGGCTATGCTCTCTATATTAGCAGTGCACTACGCTGTCTATGCTCACTATATTAGTAGTGCACTATGCTGGCTATGCTCTCTATATTAGTAGTGCACTATGCTCTCTATGCTCTCTATTTTAGTAGTGCACTATGCTGGCTATGCTCTCTCTATTACTGGTGCACTATGCTGGCTATGCTCTCTATATTAGTAGTGCACAATGCTGGCTATGCTCTCTATATTAGTATTGCACAATGCTGGCTATGCTCTCTATATTAGTAGTGCACAATGCTGGCTATGCTCTCTATATTAGTAGTGCACTATGCTGGCTATGCTCTCTATATTACTGGTGCACTATGCTGGCTATGCTCTCTATATTAATAGTGCACAATGCTGGCTATGCTCTCTATATTAGTAGTGCACAATGCTGGCTATGCTCTCTATATTAGTAGTGCACTATGCTGGCTATGCTCTCTATATTACTGGTGCACTATGCTGGCTATGCTCTCTATATTAGTAGTGCACAATGCTGGCTATGCTCTCTATATTAATAGTGCACTATGCTGGCTATACTCTCCATATTAGTAGTGCACTATGCTGGCTATGCTCTCTATATTACTGGTGCACTATGCTGGCTATGCTCTCTATATTAGTAGAGTACTATGCTGGCTATGCTCTCTATATTAGTAGTGCACTATGCTGGCTATGCTCTCTATATTAGTAGAGTACTATGGTGGCTATGCTCTCTATATTAGTAGTGCATTATGCTGGCTATGCGCTCTATATTAGTAGTGCACTATGCTGGCTATGCTCTCTATATTAGTAGAGTACTATGGTGGCTATGCTTTCTATATTAGTAGTGTACTATGCTGGCTATGCTCACTATATTAGTAGTGCTCTTTGCTGGCTATGCTCTCTATATTAGTAGTGTACTATGCTGGCTATGCTCTCTATATTATTAGTGATGGTGGCTATGCTCACTATATTAGCAGTGCACTATGCTGGCTATGCTCACTATATTAGTAGTGCACTATGGTGGCTATGCTTTCTATATTAGTAGTGTACTATGCTGGCTATGCTCTCTATATTAGTAGTGCACTATTCTGGCTATACTCACTATATTATTAGTGCACTATGGTGGCTATGCTCACTATATTAGCAGTGCACTATGCTGGCTATGCTCTCTATTTTAGTAGTGCACTATGCTGGTTATGCTTTCTATATTGCTAGTGCACTATGCTGGCTATACTCACTATATTATTAGTGCACTATGCTGGCTATACTCACTATATTATTAGTGCACTATGCTGGCTATGCTCACTATATTAGCAGTGCACAATGCTGGCTATGCTCTCTATATTAGTAGTGCACTATGCTGGCTATGTGCTCTATATTAGTAGTGCACTATGCTGGCTATGCTCTCTATATTAGTAGAGTACTATGGTGGCTATGCGCTCTATATTAGTAGTGCACTATGCTGGCTATGCGCTCTATATTACTAGTGCACTATGCTGGCTATGCTCTCTATATTAGTAGAGTACTTTGGTGGCTATGCTCTCTATATTAGTAGTGCACTATGCTGGCTATGCGCTCTATATTAGTAGTGCACTATGCTGGCTATGCTCTCTATATTAGTAGAGTACTATGGTGGCTATGCGCTCTATATTAGTAGTGCACTATGCTGGCTATGCTCTCTATATTAGTAGAGTACTATGGTGGCTATGCGCTCTATATTAGTAGTGCACTATGCTGGCTATGTTCTCTATATTAGTAGTGCACTATGCTGGCTATGCGCTCTATATTAGTAGTGCACTATGCTGGCTATGCTCTCTATATTAGTAGAGTACTATGGTGGCTATGCGCTCTATATTAGTAGTGCACTATGCTGGCTATGCTCTCTATATTAGTAGAGTACTATGGTGGCTATGCTCTCTATATTAGTAGTGCATTATGCTGGCTATGCGCTCTATATTAGTAGTGCACTATGCTGGCTATGCTCTCTATATTAGTAGAGTACTATGGTGGCTATGCTTTCTATATTAGTAGTGTACTATGCTGGCTATGCTCACTATATTAGTAATGCTCTTTGCTGGCTATGCTCTCTATATTAGTAGTGTACTATGCTGGCTATGCTCTCTATATTATTAGTGATGGTGGCTATGCTCACTATATTAGCAGTGCACTATGCTGGCTATGCTCACTATATTAGTAGTGCACTATGGTGGCTATGCTTTCTATATTAGTAGTGTACTATGCTGGCTATGCTCTCTATATTAGTAGTGCACTATTCTGGCTATACTCACTATATTATTAGTGCACTATGGTGGCTATGCTCACTATATTAGCAGTGCACTATGCTGGCTATGCTCTCTATTTTAGTAGTGCACTATGCTGGTTATGCTTTCTATATTGCTAGTGCACTATGCTGGCTATACTCACTATATTATTAGTGCACTATGCTGGCTATACTCACTATATTATTAGTGCACTATGCTGGCTATGCTCACTATATTAGCAGTGCACAATGCTGGCTATGCTCTCTATATTAGTAGTGCACTATGCTGGCTATGTGCTCTATATTAGTAGTGCACTATGCTGGCTATGCTCTCTATATTAGTAGAGTACTATGGTGGCTATGCGCTCTATATTAGTAGTGCACTATGCTGGCTATGCGCTCTATATTACTAGTGCACTATGCTGGCTATGCTCTCTATATTAGTAGAGTACTATGGTGGCTATGCTCTCTATATTAGTAGTGCACTATGCTGGCTATGCGCTCTATATTAGTAGTGCATTATGCTGGCTATGCTCTCTATATTAGTAGAGTACTATGGTGGCTATGCGCTCTATATTAGTAGTGCACTATGCTGGCTATGCTCTCTATATTAGTAGAGTACTATGGTGGCTATGCGCTCTATATTAGTAGTGCACTATGCTGGCTATGTTCTCTATATTAGTAGTGCACTATGCTGGCTATGCGCTCTATATTAGTAGTGCACTATGCTGGCTATGCTCTCTATATTAGTAGAGTACTATGGTGGCTATGCGCTCTATATTAGTAGTGCACTATGCTGGCTATGCGCTCTATATTAGTAGTGCACTATGCTGGCTATGCTCTCTATATTAGTAGAGTACTATGGTGGCTATGCTCTCTATATTAGTAGTGCACTATGCTGGCTATGCGCTCTATATTAGTAGTGCACTATGCTGGCTATGCTCTCTATATTAGTAGAGTACTATGGTGGCTATGCGCTCTATATCAGTAGTGCACTATGCTGGCTATGCTCTCTATATTAGTAGAGTACTATGCTGGCTATGCACTCTATATTAGTAGTGCACTATGCTGGCTATGCTCTCTATATTAGTAGAGTACTATGGTGGCTATGCGCTCTATATTAGTAGTGCACTATGCTGGCTATGTTCTCTTTATTAGTAGTGCACTATGCTGGCTATGCGCTCTATATTAGTAGTGCACTATGCTGGCTATGCTCTCTATATTAGTAGAGTACTATGGTGGCTATGCTCTCTATATTAGTAGTGCACTATGCTGGCTATGCGCTCTATATTAGTAGTGCACTATGCTGGCTATGCTCTCTATATTAGTAGAGTACTATGCTGGCTATGCGCTCTATATTAGTAGTGCACTATGCTGGCTATGCTCTCTATATTAGTAGAGTACTATGGTGGCTATGCGCTATATATTAGTAGTGCACTATGCTGGCTATGCTCTCTATATTAGTAGTGCACTATGCTGGCTATGCTCTCTATATTAGTAGAGTACTATGGTAGCTATGCTCTCTATATTAGTAGTGCACTATGCTGGCTATGCTCTCTATATTAGTAGAGTACTATGGTGGCTATGCGCTCTATATTAGTAGTGCACTATGCTGGCTATGCACTATATTAGTAGTGCACTATGCTGGCTATGCTCTCTATATTAGTAGTGTACTATGCTGGCTATGCTCACTATATTATAATGACCCATCCCCTATAGGAGTCGCTGATCTTTTGCTATCTGTGCCCTTATGCTCAGTGGCTATAGTGATGCTGATCGGCCCGTTCTGCAGAAGCTGCCGCCTAGGAACTTCTTCACCTGTAGGAATTTGTTCCTTTTTTTAAAAAATTAAAAAAAAAACAGAAATTATATAATTTGTGCCAAATTTATACAAATCCCCTTTGGAAGTAAGTGGTTCAGCATTTTAATCAGTCTTCAAAGCCCGGCTGCTTAGCATTCCCTCTCCGCACTCTTCACTTTGAAAACACCCAAAGGTCAGCGCATTTCTGTGATTCCTCCGATCCATCCAGATGCCAATTAACGAGTCCGATTGCCTGAAAATAATAAAAACTTCATTCTTGTGCTCTTCAATAAGTCAATGGTAAAATGTGCGAAACTCAACGACTCCTTCACAATTGCAGAGTTCCCGCGGCGTTCCCTGCTTGTTCAGGGGCTGCACAAAGGCTGCTCAGAGCCGGTGAATAGTGACAACTCGCTGGTCACACATTCTGCTATACACAATGTCACATAAAGGATGAAGAAACCAAGAACAGAGAATGTCCCTGCACCTTTCTGTGCTGCAGCCTGGCATTGAGCTCTATCACTTAGCTTCTTATGGCTATTTCCACCAACAACGTCTCCTGCAGACTTACCTATCAGAGTAGTCTGGGTAATAGGGTCTTCTCTCATTGTCTCTACAGAAATGATACAAAACAAGGAGAACAGTGTGCCGGGACAGAGAAGGGCATTGTCCAAACTGTAGCTTTAGGCTTCAATTGTCCACAATATCTGGTGCAGAAGCATTACGATTTCCCATTGCTGATGGCAACCCCTGGTAGGTGATTGAAAGCAGTCGCTGTCACATAAGGTGGGTGTCACGTGAGTAATGGGGGCCCCTAGACTGGCCCTCAGACGAGGGACCCTGCACTGTCCCGTATCCCAGAGGTAGGCTCAATGGTAGCAAGAAAACCAAAAATGAGCCGGAGTATGAGTTTGTATACATGCAGCTTACAAGCTCAGGTTCACACTGGCCGTAATGAAGTATCTGAAAAAAATTAAAAACATGAAAATGGAATATGAATAACTGCTATGAATAATAGGAATATAAGAGATGTTTAGCCATTGTATTGATCAATGCAAAAGAGCCCCAAAACCACACCAAGGTAATCTCTATTTTTGGGGTCCCTAGCCTATATGTAACCTCACCTGCAGTTAAAAAACTTGCTCTGTATGGGAAGCGAAGGACCAAGCTATATATGTGAAGTGAAACAAATGGCTGTGGGTGGGGCAGGGTTCTCAGACAGAAAGTGCATACTAACTAAGGAATGTATGTCTGGAACACCAATGGTGTGAACAAGGTGCAAGACTTAAAAATATATAACTATACAACAGGATAAAGAGTTGCACATCAGTCACATTGTATAGGGGAAAAATGAAAAGCAGAAGTGCTATGGGAATACTACACTGAAAAATACAATGACTATCTGAAAACATGAAAAACATGAAAATGGAATGTGCATAACTTCTCTGAATAATAGGAATATAAGGCTATGTGCGCACTAAAAAAGTGATTTTTCTCAAGAAAATTTCTTGAGAAACTTCTGGGAGTTGAAGATTACCGCACCTACGGTAAAAAAACGCACCAAAACCGCGGAAAAAACGCATGCGTTTTTGCCGCGGTTTTTCCGCGGGTTGGTCCCTGCGTTTTTTTATGCTGAACTGCAATAAATAATCTAGATAATGGATAGATAATCGATAGACAGATAATGGACAGAGGGAAAGATGGATAGATAGATAGATAGATAGATAGAGGGATGAATGAATAGAGGGATAGATAGATAGATAGATAGATAGATAGATAGAGGGATGAATGAATAGAGGGATAGATAGAGGGATAGATAGATAGAGGGATAGATAGATAGATAGATAGATAGATGAGAAAGACCTATATAATGTCCCACCCCCTGCATATTCTAACCTGGCACCCTTTAGTGACTTTCATGTGGCACTAAAGGGTGCTTAGCCTTGTATTTAGCCAAAAAATAAATAAATCATTAAAAAAAAAATGACGTGAGGTCCCCCCATCTTTTGTAGCCAGCTAGGGTAAAGCAGATGGCTGTAGCCTGCAGACCACAGCTGGCAGCTTCACCTTGGCTGGTAATCTAAAACAGAGGGCACCCCACGCTGTTATTTTACATTAAATAAATAATTTAAAACAAAAACCGTGGGGTCCCCCCCCAAATTGGATCACCAGCCAAGGTAAAGCGGACAGCTGGGGTCTGATATTCTCAGACTAGGGAGGTCCACTGTTATTGGACACTCCCCAGCCTAAAAATAGCAGGCTGCAGCCGCCCCAGAAGTGGCGCATCCATTAGACGTGCCAATCCTGGCGCTTCGCCGCAACTCATCCCGTTGCCCTGGTGCGGTGGCAGACGGGGTAATATATGGGGTTGATGACAGATGTGTAATGTCACCTTGCATCAAGCCCTGGGGTTAGTGATGTCACGCGTATATCAGATACCCGACATCACCAACCCAGTCAGTAAGAAATAAAAAATAGACAACAAAAAAAGTTTTACGTGAAAAAACACTCCCCACATTCCCTCTTTCACCAATTTATTGACAAGAACAATCAAATCCGGGTCCGGCGTAATCCAATAAGGGGGGGGGTCCCACGATGATCCATACCATAGTCACTGTCCCAGTCAATGAAGAACAGAAGGTTCCCCATTGGCTGGGAGAGTAATGCAGTGACCTGAGCTAACATCAAAAGGTCAGCCCAGGTCACTGCAGGGCATGACGAGCGCTGCCATCAGGAGGTTAGATGAGATCATTACCTGCTGTGATGATCTCCTGCAGTCCTGCCATCAGTGCTGTCACTGTCTTCTATGCCCGCTGCGTTGTCAGCAGTATCGCGAGAGCCCGTGACATCACCGCTAGTGACAGTCTCAGGCCGCGGGTATAGACGGCAGTGACAGCGGTGACGTCAGGAGGTAGGAGATCGTCACATCAGGTAATGATCTCACCTCCTGACAGCAGCGCCCGTCATCCCCGCGGCTGCACGCACTGCTGTGTGTCAGTGTCTGCCTGCGCCGCAGCGTGACGAGCTGCTGACACTGCAGGGCAGGCAGCCGCGGGGCTGGAGCGGGACACAGACTGCACAGGCACCCACCGGACGTCACACGGAAGTGCTTCTGTGCGGCGTCCAGGGAGTGTGACGTGTGTGTTTACTCTGCTCCGCCTTCTCTTCCTGGCATAATGACATCACTCCCAGCAAAACCGCAGGCAGCGATGTACATTACCGCAGGTAAATCGCGGCTATACCGGGGGTATACCGCACATCATTTGCTCCCTGCGGTATACCCCCGGTATTTCGCGATTACATTACAGTGAATGGAGTGAAATATCGGGGGTATACCGCAGCTACCTGCGGAAAAGAAGTGACATGCACATTTTCTCAAGAAATTTTCTCAAGAAAATCTTCACAAAGAATTTTCTTAAGAAAAAAACGCAGCGTGCGCACAGATATTTTTTTTCCCATAGGATTTGCTGGGAAATGTCTGCAGAAAGATTTCAAACATTTCTCAAGAAATTTCCGCAGCAAAACCGCAGGTAAATCCACGGGTAAAATGGCCTAGTGCGCACAGGGCCTAAGAGATGTTTAGCCACATATATAGCTTGGCCCTTTGCTTCCCATACAGTGCACGTTTTTTAACTGCAGGTGAGGTTACACATAGGTTAGGAACTAGGGCTGAGCGGATCCGGGCTGTAAAAGTCCGGATCCGCGCGGTTTCAATGACATCTGGGTGCCGGACCTGGGTGCGGGATTCCGGTTGCACGATCCGGATTCCGGAAAATAAAGTAAAAATAAACAAAACAACAAATAAGCGTCAGTTTCATACTTACCGAGACTCTGTGTCATGGCGGCACACTGCCTCCGTGTCGCGCATTCACTTTCTGTACTGTGCACGCAATCACACAACTTTCTGTGTTTTCCCCGCCCACCGGCCATCCTCTCATCTGTGATTGGTTGCAGGCTGACGCGCCCCCAGCCTGTTACAGTCTCTGCTGCAGTCATCGCTTATCGCGGCTCAGGCTACACTCAGAGCGGGCAGTCTTCTCTACGGCTGCTAGCTCTGAGATGTAGCAGAGCTGGATGAGTCGTCGCGGGGCCTCGTGTGGATTAAGCCGAAGCTGCAGGGTGTTGGAAATTAATAAAGTGGTGAAGGAGGGGGTGTTATGTACTTTATTTCAAATAAAGGATTTTTCTCTGTGTCTGTGTTTATTTACATTCTTTTACAGGTTTGTGATGCAGGTATCTGATAGACGCCTGTGCTATCACAAACCTAGGGTTTAATAGCAGCTCTGCGCTGCTATTAACCCCTTACTACTCCAATTGGCACCGCATCACAGCACTGGGAAGAGCCGGTATCGCACCGGGATTGTCACATTTAATAGATGCAGCAATACCGGGCGGCTGCGGGCTGGAATACGAGCCCCCAGTCGGTGTTATCTTGGCTGGGGATGAAAATTAGGGGGAACCACACGTCATTTTTTTTTTAAAATTATTTATTTAAATAATAAAAAAAAGACGCATGCGGTTTCTCTTAGACCGTAATCACACTTGCGAGGAACTTGCGCCAGTCTGCCATGGCAAAGCCTTGCACGTGTGACTGTGGGCACTGGATACGCAGCACAGATACAGCCCGACAGCTGGGGCTGCAGCCGCGAGCTATATCTGTGCTGACGATTGTTTATTTTTTACAACCATGCTGACCGGCGGACACTTGCACTGCTTTCCCCACCCACGGCCATCCTGGTGCCTGTGATTGGTTGCAGTCAGCTTACACGCTGCCACTCAGGGCAGCCAACCAATTGCATGCGCCGGTGGGCGGGGAAAACAATGAATATTGAATTGTCGGCTCCGGAACTGAAAAGCGTGACCCGAAGGAGTGTGCCGCCATGACAGCGCCTCGGTGCGTACACCACGCTCGCTCCTAACCCCTATCCCCTCCACAAACGTTTTTAATCTCCGGATTACGGTCCCCATTGACTTAAATGGGCACCGGATTCTGGAGCGGATCGGACTCTTTTTAAAATCTGGCAGTGATCCGCCGGTATTGGATTTTTGGGCGTTCGATCAGCTCTATTAGGGACCCTAAAAATAGAGATTACCTTTGTGTGGTTTGGGGCTCTTTTGCATTGATCAATACAATGGCTAAACATCTCTAATATTCCTATTATTCATAACAGTTATGTTCCATTTTCATGTTTTTCATTTTTTCAGACAGTGCATTGTATTTTTCAGTCTAGAATTCCCATAGCAGTTTTGCTTTTCATTTTTCCCCTATACAATGTGACTAGTGTGCAACTCTTTATCCTGTTGTATAGTTATGTTTTTGAGTGTTGCACCTTGTTCACACCATTGGAGTTCCAACTTCCAGACGTACGTTCTTTAATTAGTACACACTGGCCATAAGGCAAAGAAAAGCCAAAGCTATAAATAATATGGATATATACCCTACTGTAATTAAAAGCATAGGGCACATAAATAAACATAGGGTACTTAGTAAACCCTGTTTTTTTTTATCAAAAAAAGCATAAAGCCATCCCTTTGTGTTTACTAAGTGCCCTGTTTATGTATATGCACTATGCTTTTATTTAGTTACAGTAGGGTATATGTCCATATTATTTATATCTTCGATTTTTCAATGGTAGCAAGGTCTGGACCGCCAGCGTGACCCTAACTACAGTGTGAACCCTAGTCTGACACCCCTTCTCCCCCAGCCCTGGGGAGGGCCGGGACCCAAGAACTAAACCCCACAAATAATGTAGACAGGGGAGAACCAAAACACATAAACACTGCAATCAGACCCAGGGGAGAGACCAAAAATGCACAGAAAGAAATAAGACACGGAAGAAATAACTAATAACAGGGATACTTCCAAACCACTCAAGATCAAACAGATCACCAGTAACTGGATCACACGCTAAAGACCGGAAGCTGTTATCGGCGATGAGAAACAAGATCCAACACTTTATAAAGAGTGGAGACGGCTGTGAGTGGTCATTAGCAACCTGAGTTCCTAGCAGCAGTTCACAAGCCAGCAAAATTAACTCCTGCTGGACTGATGACAAGTGAACATGAAACAGCCGACGCCCGGCTCTGGCTGATCAACTAAGAGACATCAGGTTACCTGCCAGACTCTGCAGTGTGAACAGACTCTGACACCACCATGACACCTAACGAGTGCAGAGCAGGACACCGCATGACAGTGGGGGAGCCGTCCGACTGCAACCAATCACAGATGCCGGGAGTACCGGTGGGTGGGGAAAGCAGTGCATATGTATAAGAGTTAATGAGCGGCCCTGGGAGTAGTAAGAATGTCCCTAAAAAAGTGTTAAAATCCGCACAACAGACTGGTAAGTATAACACACCTACTTTTCCCCTTTATTTCTTTACCTTAACTTAATTTTCTTAATTACCTGAGTTGTTGGACCCGGATAGTTACCCATAGTTCCCTGAGAACTACGGCCCGGGTCGGTGCTTGGGTGCTTTTGTATCTGCATGGATCTGGACTTTTACAGTCACTCCTGAAGACTACTGTGCACAGTTTAGACATTGGGCAGTGGAGACCTCCCGGAATGACTCTGCTCTTCGGAGTCATACGGACTTTCGGGGCAGATTAGCAGATTAGAGACATCATGGTTTACAGTCCCTGGAGGAAGCTATGTTACTGGCTGTTACTGTGGATATGCAAAACAAGAAAGCCGTGGAGACACCATCACATGTTTCTCAACGCTGGCAGGTATCTAGCCAGGTCTTCCACCGGGAAGGAACAACCACGGGAAGGGCAGTCTCCAGTCAAGGAGACCACCGATGCCAAACATGATATCCATCCACAGACAGCTGTTTCGGGGTATTTGCTCCTCATCATTGTGGAGTAGGAAACTGGATAGTGGGAGCAATGCCTAGTAGAAGACTACATAGGTAAGGATGGTTGACCTCGGGGAGATCAACATCCAACACCGTGGAGACACCATCATGTGTTTCTCAACGCAGTGATATTAGAACAAGCCCCCTTGGAAAATATGCAAAACAAGAATGCCACGGAGACACCATCACATGTTTCTCAACGCTGGCAGGTATCTAGCCAGGTCTTTCACCGGGAAGGAACAACCACGGTGGATGGATACCATGTTTGGCATAGGTGGTCTCCTTGACTGGAGACTGCCCTTCCCGTGGTTGTTCCTTCCCGGTGAAAGACCTGGCTAGATTCCTGCCAGCGTTGAGAAACATGTGACGGTGTCTCCGCGGCATTCTTGTTTTGCATATTTTTTTCAGGGGGCCTTGTTCTAGTGTCACTGCGTTGAGAAACATGTGATGGTGTGTCCACGGCATTCTTGTTTTGCATATTTTCTCAGGGGGCCTTGTTCTAGTGTCACTGTGTTGAGAAACACTTGATGGTGTCTCCGCGGTGTTGGATGTTGATCTCCTTGAGGTCAACCATCCTTACCTATGTTACTGTGGATAGACGCCTGAGAGCTAGAGACACCTTTAAAGATGTCTCAGAGGGGGCTTCCTCGCTACCAGTTGACACTGATGAACCTATGCACATTGGCGCTTGCAGAGACACAAAGGGGGAACTGAACTTGGAGCATCCGCTCGGTTTTGTTTATATTGCGGTGGTTTTGGTCATTGTTCCATGTTTCAAATATATTAAACATTTTCAAAGGAAATTAAAAAAAAGAGACTTTTTGTAAAGATGCAGGTTCCATTGTGTCTGATACAGGTGCCCGGATGTAAGAATGCTAAAGCTGATGTTTTGTTTGGTAGCATTGTCCCAGAATTGAGGGATAATGAACCAGTCATGGTTCCTGGTGAAGTGGTGGCACTGGGTGACCTGAGAGCAGATCTCAGACCGCGCATTGTGAATGCTCAGGACCGTGCCCCGAGAGAGTTATCTATAAACAAACTCTATGTACCGCTCTCTTTATGAGTAGATCTGCTTAAAGAAATGCACGGTTCCGTTTTAGCGGAACATAGAGATTTTTCTTCCATGTGGAGGCTTCTTTTTTAGACCTTTTGATGGCAGAATGCTCGTAAGGATACCGAAGAGTGTGTACCTAATTGGAAAGTCTGTAATAGGGCTAAGCCCTCTCTTTGGGTCCCAGCAGGCTTACTCCCTCCTAGTGAGGTTGTCGCCATCCGGTAATCACTTGACCAGTGACCAGGCCAAAAAAGGTGCCAACCACAGATGTGAGAAGGCTCCTGTCTTTAGGGTGGGGGAGTTTGTGTGGTTACCCTCTAAAAATTTACGTCTGAAAGTGGCATCTAGGAGGCGTGCCCCCAAATTTGTTGATCCTTACTGGATTATTGAAGTTTTTACTCCTGTGATGGTTAAATGTCAATGCCCTTTGGCCTGGAAGATCAACAATTCGTTTCATTTTTCCCTTTTTAAAGACAAAGAAGGGTCCTTGAGAAACAATTAAGGTGGCTTTGGAGGAGGATCGAGAGTGTGAGGTTGAGCGTCTACTGAGTTCTAGGCGGTTCAGGCAGTGTTTACAGTATCTCGTCAAGTGGAAGGGTTTTGGTCCTGAAGACAACTCCTGGGTTGATTCGGGAAGTCTTCATGTTGATCGTCTGGTGAGGAAGTTCCATCAGCAACATCAGATAGTGGTGGCTGCTGAGAGTCCAGTGGCCCCTCGTAGAAGGGGGTATTATCAGGCCTCAGTCTCGATCTAGTGACCTCTTGCTGTGTGGTCAGTTTCCTTTCCAGGTCAGTTTCTTTTCCACTGCTGATGGTTCTTTCATCTTTGCTTCTTCTTTGGTTTGCGGTTAGTCGGGTGTTCCCACTTTTCTACTTTTTCTCTGTCCTATCACATTCTGGGTGGGGCTATTTATACCCACCTTTCACCAGCCTTCTCTTCTTTGAGCCCTCCATTGGTCTTTGGGGTTTCCTCCGTTTTCTTCCATCTTCCCTGAATGTATGAACACATTTTTAGCCCTTTATCTCACCCTCTGCTTGTGTGAACTTCCTTTATGCTTATTGTTGTTTTTGTGTGGTATATAGCTTAGGGTGCAGTTAAAAACCCTCAGAATCAGCTGTTGACGAATGGGGTGACATTACTTGATCTTAGAGTGCCAATCTTCAAGGTCAGGGGTGGACAAATTGGGGTCAGATTTAGGGCTCTTTCTAGTCTGAATAGGGACCTGTGGATTGGAAGGTTCACTCCTCTTCTGATTTGTCGTTTCCCTTGTGAGTGATGGGGCTCAATCATAACACTACTGCTCTCATCTTCACTGCTGCAGATATACAACCTATAACTGTCTATCCAATGGATTAGGGCTTTCTCTTCCTATCTCTCTCTCTCTCTCTCTCTCTCTCGCTCTATCATATATATATATATATATATATATCTATTGCTGAGCTGTGAGCTCTAATATCCTCCCACTATCCTAAATAACCCTATTATGGCTGCTGGATTCCCTGCCTTGGCTTTTATACAGGATATGACACTCATTGCTGAGTGGCTTCGCTATGTATATTAATTATGATTTACTAACTAATGGTTGTAATAGTGGCAGTAACCATGAGTAAGATAAAGACAACTAGAAATAAAAAAGTACAAATGGAATCAAATACAGTTAGGTCCAGAAATATTTGGACAGTGACATAATTTTCGCGAGTTGGGCTCTGCATGCTACCACATTGGATTTGAAATGAAACCTCTACAACAGAATTCAAGTGCAGATTGTAACGTTTAATTTGAAGGTTTGAACAAAAATATCTGATAGAAATTGTAGGAATTGTACACATTTCTTTACAAACACTCCACATTTTAGGAGGTCAAAAGTAATTGGACAAATAAACCAAACCCAAACAAAATATTTTTATTTTCAATATTTTGTTGCGAATTGTTTGGAGGCAATCACTGCCTTAAGTCTGGAACCCATGGACATCACCAAACGCTGGGTTTCCTCCTTCTTAATGCTTTGCCAGGCCTTTACAGCCGCAGCCTTCAGGTCTTGCTTGTTTGTGGGTCTTTCCGTCTTAAGTCTGGATTTGAGCAAGTGAAATGCATGCTCAATTGGGTTAAGATCTGGTGATTGACTTGGCCATTGCAGAATGTTCCACTTTTTTGCACTCATGAACTCCTGGGTAGCTTTGGCTGTATGCTTGGGGTCATTGTCCATCTGTGCTATGAAGCGCCGTCCGATCAACTTTGCGGCATTTGGCTGAATCTGGGCTGAAAGTATATCCCGGTACACTTCAGAATTCATCCGGCTACTCTTGTCTGCTGTTATGTCATCAATAAACACAAGTGACCCAGTGCTATTGAAAGCCATGCATGCCCATGCCATCACGTTGCCTCCACCATGTTTTACAGAGGATGTGGTGTGCCTTGGATCATGTGCCGTTCCCTTTCTTCTCCAAACTTTTTTCTTCCCATCATTCTGGTACAGGTTGATCTTTGTCTCATCTGTCCATAGAATACTTTTCCAGAACTGAGCTGGCTTCATGAGGTGTTTTTAAGCAAATGTAACTCTGGCCTGTCTATTTTTGGAATTGATGAATGGTTTGCATCTAGATGTGAACCCTTTGTATTTACTTTCATGGAGTCTTCTCTTTACTGTTGACTTAGAGACAGATACACCTACTTCACTGAGAGTGTTCTGGACTTCAGTTGATGTTGTGAACGGGTTCTTCTTCACAAAAGAAAGTATTCGGCGATCATCCACCACTGTTGTCATCCGTGGACGCCCAGGCCTTTTGAGTTCCCAAGCTCACCAGTCAATTCCTTTTTTCTCAGAATGTACCCGACTGTTGATTTTGCTACTCCAAGCATGTCTGCTATCTCTCTGATGGATTTTTTCTTTTTTTTCAGCCTCAGGATGTTCTGCTTCACCTCAATTGAGAGTTCCTTAGACCGCATGTTGTCTGGTCACAGCAACAGCTTCCAAATGCAAAACCACACACCTGTAATCAACCCCAGACCTTTTAACTACTTCATTGATTACAGGTTAATGAGGGAGACGCCTTCAGAGTAAATTGCAGCCCTTAGAGTCCCTTGTCCAATTACTTTTGGTCCCTTGAAAAAGAGGAGGCTATGCATTACAGAGCTATGATTCCTAAACCCTTTCTCCGATTTGGATGTGAAAACTCTCATATTGCAGCTGGGAGTGTGCACTTTCAGCCCATATTATATATATAATTGTATTTCTGAACATGTTTTTGTAAACAGCTAAAATAACAAAACTTGTGTCACTGTCCAAATATTTCTGGACCTAACTGTAATTAGTAAAATATTAACCCCTGCCGCACATGGGATTCACAATTCGGATGCCTTAGTGAAGAGTGGACTTGGCAGGTGTTGGGCTTGTGGGTTCTGAGACCACTCCTCACTCCGGTCATCTTCCCCCCCCCCCCCAAAATGAAATTAGAAGAACTTTAAAAAAAAGAATGCGTGTTATCCGAAATGGTAAAGTAAAAACTACAGACAGAATAAAAAGAACAGGACGACTTATAAAAAAAAAAGGAACAGGACGACTGTTTTCCATCTTGTGACACGATGGGTGGGATGTTCGGAAAAAGATAAAGGGACGCAGTAAATCCCAATTTTATGAAGGGGTTCGTTATCTTTAGTGAATGGAGTTTCCCTTTAAAAGTGTCTGAAGATGGGGAAATTAACTAGTTATTGATACATTACATGGTTCATAATTTGTTTTTTGTTTTTTTGTTTCTTTAAGGAAATGTCTCCAAGTACTGCACCAGTGAGGGCTGGTCGGACATGTTCCCGTCCTATATAGTGGCCTGCGAGTTCTTCGGTAATGACACCCGGACGGATCAGGTAGTGTACACCATATATATGTGATTTTTATAGCACATTTCCAACTTTTAAAGTGATCTAGCTATGATAGGAGACTCGATCTGAATTGTGACCCGGACAAACATGAAATTGAGAAGTTTTTCCTCCATCCTTGCCATCTATGACAGGCATGACAGCGGAGATCTCTTATTCCTCCCAGACTTCATGGCAGATTTCCAGAGCACCTTCAAATCCTTCCAGAAACCTCTCAGTATCTAGGGTTTCCACAAGGTTTCATCAGCCAGAATATCCAATTTTGGAGGATAAGCGATTGGATGTGGAGTTGTGAGCAAAAACCTTTGATGGTGTTGTCACAGGGCATGTAATGACTTGAGACCCTGTGCTGTCCCTTATCTTGGAGGTAGGGTTGATGGTAGCCAGGTCTGAGCCCCCAGCGTGACCCTAACGCCTGTCAGAGCCCTGATCTTAATCCCCCTCTCTCCCACACCCTCAGGGAGGGCCAGAAAACACAAAGACAAAACCCCACAAAATGACACAGACAAGGGAGAACTGAAACCCGTACACACAGTACTCAAACACAAAGGAGAGACAATATGTCTACTGGAGAGCAACGCAAAACAGGGGGAAGTAATGCACAACAGGGGAACACTCACACCACTCTGAAGCGCAACATGGATCACCATTAACAGTAAAACCATTCTGTCCGGGATCGCTGGAGCTTAACCTGAAGATATCATTGGCACATACTGGAAGAAAGCCGTGCTATAAATATGGAGGAAACAGCTGCATGAGGACATTAGCAACCTGAGCTCTAGGTCCTGCTCACCAGTCTGCAGGAATGAACTCCTGCAGAGCTGCAGACCAGAGAACCTGAACCAGCCGACGCCCGGCTCTGGCTGGACAATACAGAAGCCTCAGCTTGCTTGTCAGACTCTGTGGCATGAACAGAGTCTGACTACACCATGCCATCAGGTGTGTGCAGAGCCGAACATCGCATGACAGGTGCAATTTGCATTTACCTTTGAGAAAAGCTGCAGAAAACATTGCCAAGTATGCCGACTATTCATGCGTCTATTTATTGGGCATCTGCACAGGTTCCTGGACTCCTCAGCCTACAAGAAGGCATGGTTCTAATAGTCAGGTTTAATGCCCCCCGAGGACGACCTCCTCTACCTCCAATACGAAGTGGAGAATCTGTGGGAATTACTTCCAGCTATGTCCTCCAAACAAGTAATGTAACTGGGGAAGAAGGTCCTGGCAGGGCTCTACCTAGACATTTCCTAGATTATTTTGCCTAATTTAGCATAAAGCTTTAATTACCGCAAATTATTAAAAACACTTTTCAATTATTATTGCGGTACATGGAGGTGAAGATAAAAAAGGGCAAAAATTGATAATAAAGGGTAGGAGATGCAGCATTACCGAGGACGGCTATAGCAATAATGTCGGACATAGAGCATAGGGATGTATTAGATCTGTCATGCAGTGTTCGGCTCTGCACACTCCTGCTGGCTCGGTGGCATCAGATGCTGTTCACACCACAGAGTCTGACAAGCAACCTGAGGCTTCTGGATCGTTCAGCCAGAGCCGGGCGTCGGCTGATTCAGGATCACTGGTCTTCTGCCCTGCAGGAGTTAATTCCTTCAGACTTGTGAGCAGGACCTAAGAGCTTAGATTGCTAATTGCCGTGTGCAGCTGTCTCCTCCCTATTTAAAGCACGGCTTTCTTCTAGTAAGTGCCGATTATAGCTTCAGCTTTAGCTCCTGTGATCCCGGTCTTGGTGATTATCCTGTTTATGGTGATCCGTGTTGTTCAGCAAGAGCCGGGCGTCGGCTGGTTCAGGATCACTGGTCTTCAGCCCTGCAGGAGTTAATTCCTTCAGACTTGTGAGCAGGACCTAAGAGCTTAGATTGCTAATTGCCGTGTGCAGCTGTCTCCTCCTTATTTAAAGCACGGCTTTCTTCCAGTGTGCACCGATTATAGCTTCAGCTTTAGCTCCTGCGATCCCGGTCTTGGTGATTATCCAGTTTATGGTGATCCGTGTTGCGTTTCTGAGTGGTGTGCACGTTCCCATGTTGTGCGTTGCTTCCTCCCCTTTTTTCGTTATTCCTCGATACAGATATTGTCTCTTTGAGTGCTGTGTGTACGAGTTTTCATTGTTGTTTTGTGGGGTTTTGTGTTTTCCGGCCCGCCACGAGGGAGTGGGAGAAGAGGAGAAAGATCAGGTCTCATACAGGAGTTAGGGTCACACTGGGGGCTCGGACCTGGCTACTATCAAGCCTACCTCCGAGATAAGGAACAGCGCAGCGTCTCAAGTCTGAGGGCCAGCCTAGGGCCCCTGTCCTGTCATTACATACCGCATGACAAGATCTGAGCTTCTTTCTTTTGTGCAGCAATTAGCCAACTCATTTCCTTGCAAATCCGCAGAATACAGACTGCTGTTTTCAGTAGCTTATATTCTACCACGTGCAGAAGAATTTGGTTCCCATGTCCCATGTGTGGACGACTGAAGACGATTGCATCATTGTTACGTTATATATATATAGTCACCACCAGTATATATAACCTGTCTGGTGGAGACGTCGGACGATCGATATCCATCATTGTTATTGCACGCACGTAGTGACGTCTGAGCGCAGTGCACCGTCCTATTGTAAGACACAAGTGATGGCGGTCGTCTGGATGTGACGCAGATTTCGGCAGGTTGTTTGTTTTACCTACCGCACGTTTGTCGCCCCCCTCTTCCCTCCGCTGCAAACAAGTATATTGAAAACAGAATCAAGTGGCATTATTCATGCATCTCACCAAATGTCAGCAACCTGGAAAGCGATTTAAGACCTCATCTTCTGTGTTATATTGATGGGCGGCGGATGAATCAGCGGATGAGTGGTGTGGGGGAGGGGAGCGCAAACCGCAGCGAAGGGACGATATCACAGTACAAGGGGTAAAGAAATGTATTCATGTATACAGCGAGATACGACACTTCAAGGGGGAATCCAGAAATAGAACATTATTCAGAGTCATTATTAACTTTATCATCTTTAATTATTTGAGAAAATGCATCAAAAATAGACTCCACCAAAAATGAAGTAACAATGTCAGGACCTGTGCGGATCCGCGGAAGACACTTACTGTATAGCGGAGGATACAGGGATTGTGACTATGAACAAGAGAAAAACTACTGTAATGCTGCCCCTATGTACAAGAAGATAACTACTATAATACTGCCCCTATGTACAAGAATATAACTACTATAATACTGCCCCTATGTACAAGAATATAACTACTATAATACTGCCCTCTATGTACAAGAATATAACTACTATAATACTGCTCCCTATGTACAAGAATATAACTACTATAATACTGCCCCTATGTACAAGAATATAACTACTATAATACTGCCCTCTATGTACAAGAATATAACTACTATAATACTGTCCCTATGTACAAGAATATAACTACTATAATACTGCTCCTATGTACAAGAATATAACTACTATAATACTGCCCCTATGTACAAGAATATAACTACTATAATACTGCCCCCCTATGTACAAGAATATAACTACTATAATACTGCCCCCCTATGTACAAGAATATAACTACTATAATACTGCCTCTATGTACAAGAATATAACTACTATAATACTGCTCCTATGTACAAGAATATAACTACTATAATACTGCTCCTATGTACAAGAATATAACTACTATAGTACTGCCTCCTATATATAAGAATATAACTACTATAATACTGCCTCCTATATATAAGAATATAACTGCTATAATACTACCCCTATGTACAAGAATATAACTACTATAATACTGCCCCTATGTACAAGAATATAACTACTATAATACTGCTCCTATGTACAAGAATATAACTACTATAATACTGCCCCCTATGTACAAGAATATAACTACTATAATACTGCCCCTATGTACAAGAATATAACTACTGTAATATTGCTCCTATGTACAGGAATATAACTACTATAATACTGCTCCTATGTACAGGAATATAACTACTATAATACTGCTCCTATGTACAGGAATATAACTACTATAATACTGCTCCCTTTGTACCTATGTGATCTTGTGCAGATTGTATATGTGCTATTATACAGTATCTTCTCAGTATTACTATGCGGTATTATTACTGATGGTTGCTCTATTCTTTGTCTAGATACTTTGTTGCTTTCTGATAGTTTCTTTACCGCATGTTGTGCTGTTTTCTGGGTGATATAATGTGATGTTCCGGCTCCTCTCCGCCTCTGATCTCGGCACTGACGTTCCCGGTCACACAGTAGGGATCACAGCAGGTATCTGGCGATCTGCACAGCGTCACAATGTGTCACCTGAAAACACCCGTCCAAAACCTTCCCAGAAATGTAGATATCCCTCGTGTACATTGTATGGAGCAGCAGCTGTCAGATGCAATGATCTGCTGCTGCCAAGTCATTTATTTCCTTAAAGGGGTTGTCTTAAAGGGGATTGCTGCTGAGATCCCAATGAATGAGCTTCCTGACTTCCTAACTGTACTGAGCATGTGCGACCATCACTATGGACTGTAGGCGTGCACATGCTCAGTACCTCCCCAATCACACAGGAGGCTTTAGGACCCCCTATTTCAAATATATATTCTTTATGAGAAAACTCCCTTAAAGGAATTCTCTATTATTATTAATTCCTGAAATACTCTGTGCTGCTACAATGAAGTATGAAAATTTGTTTGCAAAAGTATTCAACCCCCCTCCCTTCTAGTAACTAATCTCCTTTGTTGACAGAAGTCTTTCTATGCCATCATTCAGACCGGTTACACCATCGGGCACAGCCTGTCCCTGATCTCGCTGACGGCCGCCATGATCATTCTCTGCCTCTTCAGGTAAGAAGGAAATATTTCGGGGAAACAATTGCGCCAATTTAATTACCAGGATCACGGATCACCGGACATTCAACGGGACCCGGCTAAGAAAACACCGAAAGCCAACATGAAATCATCCGCAATTAACGAGCCACTCGTTTACGATGGATACATTGTATCGCTTTAATTAATTTTGCAGAGTAGAAGGTCAGCGCTCGGAATCCACCGCCTTCTTTACCGCTCCGTCTATACCAGATTTACACCGCACCCAAAAATAAAAAAGCCGTAAAGTTCAGTCTGTAATGAAATCTGCAAACATTAGAGACGGTATAAATAATACCGCAGAGAATGAGAGCCGGCGAGCACCGCGCCATTTATAGCAATCGCCAGATGGGTAATTAGCGTTAAATTACATCTGGCGGTAAAACAGATTAATTAACCCGTAAAAGGGGGAAAGGGAGCAGCATCCACATACTCAACAGTTACTGTATGGCGGTATTATTAGGTTATATTAAGAGCGTGGTATTATGTCACTGTATGGAAGTATAATTAGTGGCTTGTTTGATGACATGATTTATTTACTATATGATGATAGTCAGTTAATATAAGGCGGTATTATTTGGTCACAGTATGGTTTGACATTCAGTTGTTGTATAGCAGCATAATTCAATGTATTATTAGTCACTGTGTTAAGCTTTCGAGTCATCGCATTTGGTGTTTTTAGTTTACTGTATGACAGTATTATTTAATCACTGTATGGGGTGTTATTTAGTCACTGTATGGCGGTATTATTTAGCCATGGTATGACAGTATTATTTAATCACTGTATGAGGGCATTATTTAGTCATTGTATGACAGTATTATTTAAACACTGTATGGGGGTATTATTTAGTCTGTATGATTGTATTATTTAATCATTATATGATGGCATATTTAATAACTGTATGGGGTGTTATTTAGTAACTGTATTGTGGTATTTTTTAGTCACGGTATGACAGTATTATTTAATTACTGTATGAGGGTGCTATTTAGTCACTGTATGACAGTATTATTTAAACACTGTATGACGGTATTATTTAGTCACTGTATGACAGTATTATTTAATCACTGAGGGTATTATTTAGTCACTGTATGACGGTATTATTTAGTCATTATATGACGGTATTATTTAATCACTGTATGAGGTGTTATTTAGTTACTGTATGGCGGTATTATTTAGTCACGGTATGATGATATTATTTAATCACTGTATAAGGGTGTTATTTAGTCACTGTATGATGGCATTATTTAATTACTGTATGAGGGTGTTATTTAGTCACTGTATGGGGGCGTTATTTTGTCACTGTATGACGGTATTATTTAGTCACTGTATGACAGTATTATTTAATCACTGTCTGAGGGTGTTATTTAGTCACTGTATGATGGTATTATTTAATTACTGCATAAGGGTATTATTTAGTCACTGTACGGGGGCGTTATTTAGTCACTGTATGATGGTATTATTTAGTCACTGGATGACAGTATTATTTCATCACTGTATGAGGGTGTTATTTAGTCACTGTATGATGGTATTATTTAATTACTGTATAAGGGTGTTATTTAGTCACTGTATGATGGTATTATTTAGTCACTGGATGACAGTATTATTTCATCACTGTATGAGGGTGTTATTTAGTCACTGTATGTTGTTTCTACACTGAGGTGTTGTTCCTTCATTTTTTCCCAATATATTTTAGTCTCTGTATGGTGGAATTATTTAGTGACTGGTATCACTTAGTCACTCTATAGTCGTATGGTTGGTTCATTTGTTTCTTTTTGTATGGCGGTATTATTTAATCACTGACTGTATTATGTAGACACTGTATGACGGTAATAATAAATCACTGTATGGTGGTGTTATATAGTCACTAAATGACGGTATTATTTAATCGCCATATGGAGGTGTTATTTATTCACAGTATGGCGGTATTGGTTAGTATCTTTGTGGTGTTATTTTTTAGTCACTGTACAGTGATATTATTTAGTCATTGTATGGCCGTATTGTTTAGTCACTGTATGGCAGTACTAAGTCGTATCTGTATGGTGGTATTGTTTAGTCATTCTATGGTGTTATTTTTCAGTCAGTATATAGTGGTGTTATTTAGTCACACTATGGCACTATTGTTGAGTCCCTGTATTGCAGCTTTGATTAGTATATGTATGATGTTATTGTTTAGTCACTGTATGGCGGGATTGGGTAGTATCTGCACAGTGTTTTTTAGTCACTGTATGGTGGTATTTTTCAGTCACTGTATACTGGTGTTGTATAGCAGTACTATTTGTGAACTGTGTGGTGATAATTTTCTGTTTGTGTCAGTCATGATGTGGCAGTGACATGCGGTCATCTTGTGGCGGTGTAATTTCAGCACTGTCTGGTAGTGTTATGTGGTAGTTTCCAGTGTTTGTGATGGGGATGAGGGTAATGCGGGATCTGACTTCTGTCATCAGCAAACGACCAAATAATCGGCTTAGATACCTGTGCTCAGCGGACACTATTACGCTTACAGGCTTAGATACAGCGGCTCTGCAGACCATCGCACAGGTGGAAGTCTCACTTGAATTCTTTCCTATTTTTTTTTTCCTTAGAAAGATATTTATCAGAATATTCCTGAGTTTCCGGCGGGAGGTCAGATGGCTCGGGTGTACTTACTAATAAGCGCAGCCGTTCAGTCACCGCCGTCTGCAGCTCCGGGACGTGAGGTCACATTGCCAGCGTTCTCCTGGTTTATTCACGACCCAACGCGCCGCTCCGAGAGCAGAACTGATCCTCGGTGTAATCCCCCAAAGTCACAATCACATTCCACCCGCAGAAATCACCGAATCCCTCCAATAAGTAACAACATCACTGCCACCTGACACAGTGTAACGAAACGCTCCAGTGTATCCATATATAGCGGGACGGAGCATGCTGCTATAACCCAGGCACCGCCTGTATATAATTATATACAGTACAGACCAAAAGTTTGGACACACTGACTCATTCAAAGAGTTTTCTTTATTTTCATGACTCTGAAAATTGTAGATTCACATTGAAGACATCAAAACTATGAATTAACACATGTGGAATGAAATACTTAAAAAAGTGTGAAACAACTGAAAATATGTCTTATATTCTAGGTTCTTCACAGTCGCCACCTTTTGCTTTGATTACTGCTTTGCACACTCTTGGCATTCTCTTGATGAGCTTCAAGAGGTCGTCACCGGAAATGGTTTTCCAACAGTCTTGAGGAGTTCCCAGAGATGCTTAGCACTTGTTGGCCCTTTTGCCTTCACTCTGCGGTCCAGCTCACCCCAAACCATCTCGATTGGGTTCAGGTCTGGTGACTGTGGAGACCAGGTCATCTGGCGTAGCACCCCATCACTCTCCTTCTTAGTCACAAAACCCCTACACGACCTCTTGAAGCTCATCAAGAGAAGGCCAAGAGTGTGCAAAGCAGTAATCAAAGCAAAAGGTGGCGACTGTGAAGAACCTAGAATATAAGACATATTTTCAGTTGTTTCACACTTTTTTAAGTATTTCATTCCACATGTGATAATTCATAGTTTTGATGCCTTCAATGTGAATCTACAATTTTCAGCGTCATGAAAATAAAGAAAACTCTTTGAATGAGAAGGTGTGTCCAAACTTATGGTCTGTACTGTATGTGCAGGCGCTATAACCTGGGCATCTCCTGTATATAATTATATATGTACAGCTGGTATAACCTGGGCATCTCCTGTATCTAATTATATATGTACAGCTGGTATAACCTGGGCATCTCCTGTATATAATTATATATGTACAGCTGGTATAACCTGGGCATCTCCTGTATATAATTATACATGTACAGCTGGTATAACCTGGGCATCTCCTGTATATAATTATATATGTACAGCCGGTATAACCTGGGCATCTCCTGTATATAATTATATATGTACAGCCGGTATAACCTGGGCATCTCCTGTATGTAATTATATATGTACAGCCGGTATAACCTGGGCATCTCCTGTATATAATTATATATGTACAGCCGTATAACCTGGGCATCTCCTGTATATAATTATATATGTACAGCCGGTATAACCTGGGCATCTCCTGTATGTAATTATATATGTACAGCCGGTATAACCTGGGCATCTCCTGTATATAATTATATATGTACAGCCGCTATAACCTGGGCATCTCCTGTATATAATTATATATGTACAGCTGCTATAACCTGGGCATCTCCTGTATATAATTATATATGTACAGCTGGTATAACCTGGGCATCCCCTGTATATAATTATAGCCGGTATAACCTGGGCATCTCCTGTATATAATTATATATGTACAGCTGGTATAACCTGGGCATCTCCTGTATATAATTATAGCCGGTATAACCTGGGCATCTCCTGTATATAATTATATATGTACAGCCGGTATAACCCGGGCATCTCTTGTATATAATTATATATGTACAGCCGGTATAACCCGGGCATCTCTTGTATATAATTATATATGTACAGCCGGTATAACCCGGGCATCTCCTGTATATAATTAATTATATATGTACAGCCGGTATAACCTGGGCATCTCCTGTATATAATTATATATGTACAGCTGGTATAACCCGGGCATCAACTGTATATAATTATATATGTACAGCCGGTATAACCTGGGCATCTCCTGTATATAATTATATATGTACAGCCGGTATAACCCGGGCATCTCCTGTATATAATTAACTATATATGTACAGCCGGTATAACCTGGGCATCTCCTGTATATAATTATGTATGTACAGCCGGTATAACCTGGACATCTCCTGTATATAATTATATATGTACAGCCGGTATAACCTGGGCATCACCTGTATATAATTATATATGTACAGCCGGTATAACCTGGGCATCACCTGTATATAATTATATATGTACAGCCGCAATAACCTGGGCATCTCCTGTATATAATTATATATGTACAGCCGGTATAACCTGGGCATCTCCTGTATATAATGGTATATGGACGGCTGGTATAACCTGGGCATCTCCTGTATATAATTATATATGTACAGCCGGTATAACCTGTGCATCTCCTGTATATAATTATATATGTACAGCCGGTATAACCTGTGCATCTCCTGTATATAATTATATATGTACAGCTGGTATAACCTGGGCATCTCCTGTATATAATGGTATATGGACGGCTGGTATAACCTGGGCATCTCCTGTATATAATTATATATGTACAGCCGGTATAACCTGGACATCTCCTGTATATAATTATATATGTACAGCCGGTATAACCTGGGCATCTCCTGTATATAATTATATATGTACAGCCGGTATAACCTGGACATCTCCTGTATATAATTATATATGTACAGCCGGTATAACCTGTGCATCTCCTGTATATAATTATATATGTACAGCTGGTATAACCCAGGCATCTCCTGTATATAATTATATATGTACAGCTGGTATAACCTGGGCATCTCTTGTATATAATGATATATGTACAGCTGGTATAACCTGGGCATCTCCTGTATATAATTATATATGTACAGCCGGTATAACCTGGGCATCTCCTGTATATAATTATATATGTACAGCCGGTATAACCGGGGCATCTCCTGTATATAATTATATATGTACAGCCGGTATAACCCGGGCATCTCCTGTATATGATTATATATGTACAGCTGGTATAACCTGGGCATCTCCTGTATATGATTATATATGTACAGCCGGTATAACCTGGGCATCTCCTGTATATAATTATACATGTACAGCCGGTATAACCTGAGCATCTCCTGTATATAATTATATATGTACAGCCGGTATAACCTGGGCATCTTCTGTATATAATTATATATGTACAGCTGGTATAACCTGGGCATCTCCTGTATATAATTATATATGTACAGCCGGTATAACCTGGGCATCTTCTGTATATAATTATATATGTACAGCTGGTATAACCTGGGCATCTCCTGTATATAATTATATATGTACAGCCGGTATAACCCGGGCATCTCCTGTATATAATTATATATGTACAGCCGGTATAACCTGGGCATCTCCTGTATATAATTATATATGTACAGCCGGTATAACCTGGGCATCTCCTGTATATAATTATATATGTACAGCCGGTATAACTCGGGCATCTCCTGTATATAATTAATTATATATGTACAGCCGGTATAACTTGGGCATCTCCTGTATATAATTATATATGTACAGCCGGTATAACCTGGGCATCACCTGTATATAATTATATATGTACAGCTGGTATAACCTGGGCATCTCCTGTATATAATTATATATGTACAGCCGGTATAACCTGGGCATCTCCTGTATATAATTATATATGTACAGCTGGTATAACCTGGGCATCTCCTGTATATAATTATATATGTACAGCTGGTATAACCTGGGCATCTCCTGTATATAATTATATATGTACAGCCGGTATAACCTGGACATCTCCTGTATATAATTATATATGTACAGCTGGTATAACCTGGGCATCTCCTGTATATAATTATATATGTACAGCCGGTATAACCTGGGCATCTCCTGTATATAATTATATATGTACAGCCGGTATAACCTGGGCATCTCCTGTATATAATTATATATGTACAGCCGGTATAACCTGGGCATCTCCTGTATATAATTATATATGTACAGCTGGTATAACCTGGGCATCTCCTGTATATAATTATATATGTACAGCTGGTATAACCTGGGCATCTCCTATATATAATTATATATGTACAGCTGGTATAACCTGGGCATCTCCTGTATATAATTATGTATGTACAGCCGGTATAACCTGGACATCTCCTGTATATAATTATATATGTACAGCTGGTATAACCTGGGCATCTCCTGTATATAATTATGTATGTACAGCCGGTATAACCTGGACATCTCCTGTATATAATTATATATGTACAGCCGGTATAACCTGGACATCTCCTGTATATAATTATGTATGTACAGCCGGTATAACCTGGGCATCTTCTGTATATAATTATATATGTACAGCTGGTATAACCTGGGCATCTCCTGTATATAATTATGTATGTACAGCCGGTATAACCTGGGCATCTCCTGTATATAATTATATATGTACAGCTGGTATAACCTGGGCATCTCCTGTATATAATTATATATGTACAGCTGGTATAACCTGGGTATCTCCTGTATATAATTATATATGTACAGCCGGTATAACCTGGGAATCTCCTGTATATAATTATATATGTACAGCCGGTATAACCTGGGCATCTCCTGTATATAATTATGTATGTACAGCCGGTATAACCTGGGCATCTCCTGTATATAATTATATATGTACAGCTGGTATAACCTGGGCATCTCCTGTATATAATTATATATGTACAGCCGGTATAACCTGGGCATCTCCTGTATATAATTATATATGTACAGCCGGTATAACCTGGGCATCTCCTGTATATAATTATATATGTACAGCCGGTATAACCTGGGCATCTCCTGTATATAATTATATATGTACAGCCGGTATAACCTGGACATCTCCTGTATATAATTATATATGTACAGCCGGTATAACCTGGGCATCTCCTGTATATAATGGTATATGGACGGCCGGTATAACCTGGGCTGGATGTTATACACCGGGGCATGATGAATCTGGATGAGGAGCCTGAATTCAATGATTGAGGTGTCCAGAGACAGTGATGACCTATAGATGAGTAGATGTGAGCGGCTCCGGTGCCGGGGGCTTCTGATGCGGGGGGGGGCAATCAGTGAGTTGGGTGTAATGATGGCTGGGAGATGGGAGTCATCTCTTCACCATCTTGGAGCTTCTGTTGTAATTACCGATCTCCAGATGCGATTGTAAGTGATTTTCTCCTGTAATGGCTTCTCCGGAGCCGGAGGACTGCGCCTTCTCTCCGGTGTTTCGCAGGGAGCCCATTTGTCTGGTGTAATTGTTCCCCACTTTGCCCCACACTTGCTGGCGCCAGACCGGCTTTCAAAGGTTCCTAAAGACATATTCGAGGCGATGACACCTGACACTTCTGCACAACAATGTGACACTTAACGTAAAGCCCCGATATCTGCAGCCGGTAATAAAGGAGGTGGATGACAGCAGCGCCGCAGCGTGATGAGGAACATGGGCCGAAGATTAAGGAAATGTCTAAGCAGTATACATAACATGTTACTATTACTATTAACTGCACGACCAACGACTATGAAAGTGTTTAACTCTAAACGAATGTAAACACTGTACAAATATACATCTACTCTGCTGCTAATTACACTGCTATATAAAGCACGGGGCCACTAATGCCTATTTTACAATCTATATATACTGTGTGCATGTATATATAAAATGTATTTTGACAAAATTGTATTACATATGTTACATATCCTGTACTGATCCTTAGTTACCTCCTTTATTATACTCCAGAGCTGCACTCACTATTCTGCTGGTGCAGTCACTGTGTATGTACATTACATTACTGATCCTGAGTTACCTCCTGTATTATACTCCAGAGCTGCACTCACTATTCTGCTGGTGCAGTCACTGTGTACATACATTACATTACTGATCCTGAGTTACCCCCTGTATTATGCTCCAGAGCTGCACTCACTATTCTGCTGGTGCAGTCACTGTGTACATACATTACTGATCCTGAGTTACCTCCTGTATTATACTCCAGAGCTGCACTCACTATTCTGCTGGTGCAGTCACTGTGTATGTACATTACATTACTGATCCTGAGTTACCTCCTGTATTATACTCCAGAGCTGCACTCACTATTCTGCTGGTGCAGTCACTGTGTACATACATTACATTACTGATCCTGAGTTACCTCCTGTATTATACTCCAGAGCTGCACTCACTATTCTGCTGGTGCAGTCACTGTGTATGTACATTACATTACTGATCCTGAGTTACCCCCTGTATTATACTCCAGAGCTGCACTCACTATTCTGCTAGTGCGGTCACTGTGTACATACATTACATTACTGATCCTGCGTTACCTCCTGTATTATACTCCAGAGCTGCACTCACTATTCTGCTGGTGCAGTCACTGTGCACATACATTACATTACTGATCCTGAGTTACATCCTGCATTATCCTCCAGAGCTGAACTCACTATTCTGCTGGTGCAGTCACTGTGTATATACATTACATTACTGATCCTGAGTTACCTCCTGTATTATACTCCAGACCTGCACTCACTATTCTGCTGGTGCAGTCACTGTGTACATACATTACATTACTGATCCTGAGTTCCCTCCTGTATTATACTCCAGAGCTGCACTCACTATTCTGCTGGTGCAGTCACTGTGTACATACATTACATTACTGATCCTGAGTTACCTCCTGTATTATACTCCAGAGCTGCACTCACTATTCTGCTGGTGCAGTCACTGTGTACATACATTACTGATCCTGTGTTACCTCCTGTATTATACTCCAGAGCTGCACTCACTATTCTGCTGGTGCAGTCACTGTGTACATACATTACATTACTGATCCTGAGTTACCTCCTGTGTTATACTCTAGAGCTGCACTCACTATTCTGCTGGTGCAGTCACTGTGTATATACATTACATTACTGATCCTGAGTTACATCCTGTATTATACTCCAGAGCTGCACTCACTATTCTGCTGGTGCAGTCACTGTGTACACACATTACATTACTGATCCTGAGTTACCTCCTGTATTATACTCCAGAGCTGCACTCACTATTCTGCTGGTGCAGTCACTGTGTACATACATTACATTACTGATCCTGTGTTACATCCTATATTATGCTCCAGAGCTGCACTCACTATTCTGCTTTATCTTTAAAATGTTACTTTATGATTGTACATAATTATAGAGAGGAATACATTCATGTATGGGAAAGAAATTTATATTGTGAGCCCTTTTCTGCACATGGCCATTTTATAAATGCAACCTGTGTACATCACTTTTGTCTATGTTAGTGCCATGCAATATCTTGCCAGCGGATACTAATATGTCACCATTTCTCTTCCGGTTACAGAAAGCTTCACTGCACAAGGAACTATATCCACATGCATCTGTTCATGTCGTTCATCATGAGGGCCATCGCCGTATTCATCAAGGACATTGTCCTTTTTGAAAGAGGAGAGTCGGATCACTGCAATCCGGGCTCGGTGAGTGCTGGACCGGCTGCGGAGCCTCCCTGTGTTTTATATTTGTATGGGGAAAAAAAATGTATATATGTGCAGTACACATTTCCACCACTAGGAGGCTTTTTTTTGTCTTTCATACTAATCCTGTGTGACAGCACACCCGATGGCCGGGAGTGGTATTACAATTACACACTAAAGTGTTAAACGCTGCATCTGCAACAATGTATCTCCATAGGAGAGGGAACATCTTCCTGGAAATCATTATACATTGTAGCAGCTGCCGGGGACAGATGGTGTGTACACTATGAGGATTATTCAGGTGGGTCTGTGCTTCGGGGTGTGAATATTTTTGCAGCTCTGTAGTAGGAAGCGTTTTGAGTTCTCCTCAATTTTTTTTCTCTCTCTTGAATTAAATGTGATAGGTTTTTTTCTTCCCTTTCGCCCAGAAGGAAAGAAGCGATGATGAACCGTAAACGGAGGAGCAGAAAGTGGCGCTGCGGTGAGGGCTGGGGGCGTCTGATCTATATTTCATGGCGTGCGTTTCTGATACAATGTGTCGCTCCCACGCTCGCCTCTTTCTTCGGGGGTTTATAAGATGCTGTTCGTCAAAATAAAACCGGAAAATGGGAATTAAGATTTGGGTTATGGACATAATTAACCCTATAGATCCCGGACTGGGTGACCGCTTTCTCTTCTTTAGAATAAAACGTTTTGGTTTGTAAAGGTAAAGGCTATAACTGGGAACCCCCGGCGACCCCGAGATGGGGCTGTATTACCCGGGTATCGGGGTCTTCCTAGTCCTTCTTAGTCACATGCTTTGTATATTCAGTATTATTTTCATTTGTGCATGCGCAAAAGCCTCATTGTCAAGTACCAGAATTTGGAGCTAAATATTGCACCCCTATGACCTTTTTCCGAAGGTACCAAATTTTAAATTAACAATAGGTCCCTGCGTTCTACCTATAAAGTAGCATGTAAAAGTTTGAGCACCCCTGGTCAAAATGACTATTATTACAGTTAAGAAAGTTGCAGATGAAATGATCTCTAAAAGACAAAGTTGCAGATGACACATTTCCTTTGCATTTTAGGCCCCAAAATATTATTTCCATCTTTTATATTTTATAATTAATAGAAAAAGAAAAATAGTTCCATGCAAAAGTTTGGGCACCCTGCATGGTCAGTACCTAGGAGCACCCCTTTGGCAGGTATCACAGCTTGTAAACTTTTTGTAGCAGCCAAGAGTCTTGCAATTCTCGTTTGCGGGATTTTCAACCATTCTTTCTATGAGACGTCTTCCAGTTCTGTGAGATTCCTGGCTCATCTTGCAAACACTGCTCTTCCTTGGAGACGTCTTCGAGTTCAGTGAGATTCCTGATTTGTCTTGCATGCACTGCTCTTCCTTGCAGACGTCTTCCAGTTCTGTGAGATTCCTGGCTCATCTTGCAAACACTGCTCTTCCTTAGAAACATCTTCCAGTTCTGTGAGATTCCTGACTTGTCTTGCATGCACTGCTCTTCCTTGGATACGTCTTCCATTCTGTGAGATTCTTGGCTCGTCTTCCATGTACTACTCGTCCTTGCAGACGTCTTCCAGTTCTATGAGATTCCTGGCTCGTCTTGCATGCACTGCTCTTCCTTGGAAACGTCTTCCAGTTCTGTGAGATTCTGGGCTCATCTTGCAAACACTGCTCTTGCTTAGAAACGTATTCCAGTTCTGTGAGATTCCTGACTTGTCTTGCATGCACTGCTCTTCCTTGGAGATGTCTTCCAGTTCTGTGAGATTCCTGGCTCATCTTGCATGCACTGCTCTTCCTTGGAAACGTCTTCCAGTTCTGTGAGAATCTTATCTTGTCTTGCATGCACTGCTCTTCCTTGGAGACGTCTTCCAGTTCTGTGAGATCCTGGCTCGTCTTGCATGCCCTGCTCTTCCTTGGAAACGTCTTCCAGTTCTGTGAGATTCCTGACTTGTCTTGCATGCACTGCTCTTCCTTGGAGACGTCTTCCAGTTCTGTGAGATTCCTGACTTGTCTTGCATGCACTGCTCTTCCTTGAGACGTCTTCCAGTTCTGTGAGATTCCTGGCTCGTTTTGCATGCACTGCTCTTCCTTGGAGACGTCTTCCAGTTCTGTGAGATCCCTGACTTGTCTTGCATGCACTGCTCTTCCTTGGAGACGTCTTCCAGTTCTGTGAGATTCCTGACTTGTCTTGCATGCACTGCTCTTCCTTGAGACGTCTTCCAGTTCTGTGAGATTCTGGACTCGTTTTGCATGCACTGCTCTTCCTTGGAAATGTCTTTCCAGTTCTGTGAGATTCATCCTTGTCTTGCATGCATTGCTCTGCCTTGAAGACGTCTTCCAGTTCTGTGAGATTCTGGGCTCACCTTGGATGCTCTGCTTTGTTGAGGTCTAGCCACAGATTTTCAATGATGTTCAGATCAAGGAACTGTGAGGGCCATTGTAAAACCCTTCAGCTTGCACTTTTTAAGGTCGTCTATTTTGGATTTTGACTTGTGTTTAGGATAATCATCCACTTGTAGAAGCCATCCTCTTTTCTCCTCTTTCTTCCTCTTTTCTCCTTTTTTCATCTTCAGCATTTGTACAGATTGTTTTATGTTTGCATCAAGAATTTGTTGAACTTTCATTGAATCCATTCTTCCCTCTACCTGTGAAATGTTTCCCATGCCATTGGCTGCAACACAACCCCAAAGCATGATTGATCCCCCCATGCTTAATGGTTGGAAAGATGTTCTTTTCCTGAACTTGTGTGCCCATTTATCTCAACACATACCTTTGATCATTGTGACCAAAGATCTATTTTAGCCTCATCGCTCCACAGGACTTGTTTCCACAATACATCAGACTTGTTTAGATTTTCTTTTGCAGACTTCTGATGCTGAATCTTATCGTGCGGATGCAGGAGAGGTTTTCTTCTGATGACTCTTTTTGAAGGCCATATTTGTGCCGGTGTCTCTGAACAGTAGAGTAATGTATCACAACTCCAGAGTCTGCTAAATCTTCTTGAGGGTCTTTTGCAGTCAGCCAGGGGTTCTGATTTGCCTCTAGCAATCCTACAAACAGCTCTCAGAGAAAATTTGCTTGGTCTTCCAGACCTTATCTTGACCTCCACTGTTCCTGGTAATAGCCGTTTTTTAATTACATGTTAAACTAAGGAAAGGACAACTTGAAAACACTTTTCTAGTTTATTACAGCCTTCTCCTGCTTTGTGGGCCTCCACCATTTTTATTTTCAGAGTGCTAGGCAGCTGCTTTGAAGAACCCATGGCTTCTGTTTTTTGGCACAAGGTTAGAAGAAGAAATTTGCATCACCTGGTCTTTTCTAATGATGATCGTGAACAAACCATAACCCTAACAGGTTAATTAAGGTCTAAAACCTTGGTCAGTTATTTGAGCACACAAATCTCCAAGGGTGCCCAAACTTTTGCATCGACCCATTTTCTTTTTTGTAATTTTTGAAATGTAAAAGATTACCTTTTTTGCCTAAAATACATAGGAAATGTGTCATTTGTAATGTTCTGCCTTTTATATATCATTCCACTTACAACTTGATTAACGGTTCACAATAACAGTAAGTTTGACCAGGGGTGTCCAAACTTTTACTTGCCACTGTAGGCTAGTCATGGGAGTATATTAGGTAGCGGAATATTAACAACTTGATAGAAAATGACTAAAAACCTTTTTCTTTACATGTTTTTTTTAAATCTCGCTAACAAGTCCTCTTTTAGTCATCCGCTGCCTACGTTGCAGCTACTGCAATATTAATAGGATCAGAATTTTTATATTAAGAAACCCACATAAGTAGCAATAAAAGTGATTTCTTTTATTAAATCAAAGTTTAGAACTGGATATTTTGGATAAATCTTATTAGAACAAGTATTTCGATACCGAGAGAGCGTGGGACGACTCGGGAAACATTCCAGGAATATATTCAGCTCTGTGCGCGAGTCAAAAAATGAGTCAATGAACTATTAGTGATGGTCTCTCGGAGATAAGACCCTGACCCTGGAAGGTAGAGAATGGTATTTATATGGGAGAATGTGAGTAACTGAAGTGATAGACATAAATGGATTTTGACAGAATTTTTAGCTGGTGAAAACATGTTTTACGCTATGTTACTGCAGTGTTTTGGGGGGTGTCTTCTTGATTTCATCTAAAATTTCGATTTATGCAACCCCCAATAGGGCCATAGACTGCAATGCAATGAGAGGAACAGAGTTCAAGTGTTTACTGTTTTGTTTTTTGTTTTTAAAGTGTCCGTCTGTCTAGATGGGCACAGATATGTATCAGACCACATTTTTGTGCCTGTCAGGACAGATAGACACTTTTTGGAGTTCCTTTTGCCCCATGGTTCATCTGAGTCATGTATTTAAAATGATTCAAGCAGAACCCCCAAAGGCACGGCAAAAACACAGTGTGAACATAGCCTAATAGCATACAGCTCATGAACAATGGTAATAAAAAACCTCTTGCTATAGCTCCCCTGTTCACCTTCTGAGACAAGTTTGAGTCTGTGTAAATTATCAGTCATTCAATGATACTTCTTGAAATCTGGTGTGTTTCCAAGCTGGTCACTTAAATATTTTTTCCACCCAAATACCATTTAAATATTTTACAAAAGATATACCAATACAAATACCAATAAAATATATCAAAACAGAATTTGGAACAAAGATTTATAGCTTTGTGGGGTGAAGTGGGACCCCATGGCCAGTCCTCTTGCTTTTTATTTTGCCATTTTTTTACACTTCATGATCACTGTTGAAAAAGGTGATCATAAGATTTGTACTTTAGCATTGATGTTCAACTTTTGAAACCAGATTGAGACTGTGCAAAAAAATAACAATTATTACTTGATACTTGCTTTGTGCTATCTGCTTCCTACGTTGGTCAAATAGAGCAGTGTTCTCCAACTCCAGTCCTCAAGAGTGTGAGTGGACCCACTGGGTCACAGTACCGGCTCACCTGAGGGGCGTGACTAAGTAACTACCTCACCTTCACTAGAGCCTCTGCTGGTGAGGGTAGGCTTGCGCTGGAAACTTGCCACCAGGTGCTACACAAGGAGACATTGTACTGCAACAACTAACCCCAGGCATAGGGAATACCGGTAGTGGCACAGATGCAAAATGGTACAGTCTCTGGTGCAGACAGGACGATGCAGCCAAAATGGCTGATGCAGACTAGACAACTTGGACTAGCAGAGGTGAAGGATTCGGTAGGAGTAGTTGGTACTGCTGAGATGGCAGGTTCTGATACATGCAACAAGTTCAGCTAGTACAGCAGGCATGGATGGTACAGCGGGTGCAGCAGGTACCAAGGGTATAGCAGGTATGACAGGTAAAGTAGGCATAGCTGGTACAGCAGATACAGCAGGTTCTAGGACACAGATACATATGAGAAACCACAGCTTAAGGTTCAGCATATGGGAGCGGCACCTGACAACTAGCATTGCTTCTCTAAGGATAGATCAAGTTGCCCAGGCACCTTCCATAAGGGGTGGATGCCTTAAATACCTAGTACCTCTTAGCCATAGGCTGATAGGCACTTCCAGGTTAAGGTACACTGGCCCATTAGTTTCAAATTATTTTATTGAATTCAGCAATAAAAATAATGATATTGATATAATCCCCTACTCGGGGTTTATTGCAAAGACGCTGGCTCTTTAAAACTGGGTATGTACACACTCCATAAGAGTACTCCCAGGAGACCTGCAGGGTGTGTGCAGGCCCTGGGAGTCAGGGTTTGGAGATACAGAAGCTTCTGTAGGGTGGGCAGGAGGGTACTTGTGCCTGAGTCCCTGCCAGGAAGAGGGGGAAGGACAGTAAGGGGATGCCGGTAATGGCACAACAAAGAGCCACCAACAGATCATTTTTTCACAATATCCTTAGTATTGCTCAAGTGATATTTACATCACCTGAGCAATACTAAGAAAATCCTGAAATCATTATCAATTTTCATGCCTCTTGAGGACTGGAATTAGGGAACACTGGCTTGGTGTGTTGGCATTTTCATTAACCTCCAAGAACAAAAGTAATTTACACCCAAATGCCATTTCAAAGCACTACAACCTAATTTGAGACTTATACTCATATGGGGTAAAGTGGGACCCCATGGCCAGTCCAGTTGCTGTTCAGTTTGGCATTTGTTCTCATCACATGATCATTGCTAGAAGAATGGTAATAAGGTTGTACTTTATATATCTCTGTCCAAATTTTTAGACAAGTTTGAGAGTTTGCAATGACACACAATAATTTTTTGATACCTGCTTATTGCTAGCTAGTTTTTAAATTAGTAACCTTGGAGTATAAGCATATTTAAATAATAAAGAGCAATAGTTATTTACACCCAAATTTCATTTAAAAGAACTACAACCTAATTTAATACTAATACTTATAAGGGGTGAAGTGGGACCCCATTTCCAGTCCACTTGCTTTTCAGTTTGGCATTTGTTCTCATCACATGATCATTGCTAGAAGAATGGTAATAAGGTTGTACTTTATATATATCTTTGTTCAAATTTTTAGACAAGTTTGAGCATTTGAAATGACTCACAATCTTTTCTTGATACCTGGTGGATAGCTGGTTTCTGTTAATCACCTTGGAGTATAAGGATATTTTAAATAACCTTAAAGGAGTTGTCCGACATTAGCTTAACAAAAATTTTTGAGTTTATCTGTGCTGCATTGTCATATAAATCACCCCTACATAGTTATTTTTTGTTTTCTAACTTTTGTTCCTCTTGAATTATCCCTTTATTCTCTGCAGCTTCTTGTTTACATTCAGATCCAGCAAACATGACCACTTCCTGTGCAAAACCTCAGTCAGAGCTGTCACCGCCCAGCCTCACTGTCCAGCCCCACCCCAGTGTCCAGCCCCACCCCAGTGTCCAGCCTCACCCTCTGCCCGCCCCCTGCACACACATTCCCTGTCAGTATTCTTCCCCAGCACCTGACCTGGTATCACTACAGCATTGCAAATAACAGCCCCACATCGGGCTCTGTACCGCCCACGCACACATATGGCTCTGTACCGCCCACGCACACATATGGCTCTGTACCGCCCACGCACACATATGGCTCTGTACCGCCCACGCACACATATGGCTCTGTACCGCACACGCACACATATGGCTCTGTACCGCATACGCACACATTTGGCTCTGCACATGCACATGCACACGCACACATATGGCTCTGCACTGCACCCGCACACATATGGCTCTGCACCGCACACATATGGCTCTGTGCCGCACACGCACACATATGGCTCTGCACCGCACACGCACACATATGGCTCTGTACCGCACACATATGGCTCTGCACCGCACACGCAGACATATGGTTCTGCACCGCACACGCACACATATGGCTCTGCACCGCACATGCACACATATGGCTCTGTACCGCACACACACACATATGGCTCTGCACACGCACACATATGGCTCTGCACCGCACACGCACACATATGGCTCTGTACCGCACACATATGGCTCTGCACACGCACTCATATGGCTCTGCACCGCACACGCACACATATGGCTCTGTACCGCACACGCACACATATGGCTCTGTACCGCACACGCACACATATGGCTCTGTACCGCACACGCACACACATGGCTCTGCACCGCACACGCACACATATGGCTCTGCACACGCACACATATGGCTCTGCACCGCACACGCACACATATGGCTCTGTACCGCACACATATGGCTCTGCACACGCACTCATATGGCTCTGCACCGCACACGCACACATATGGCTCTGTACCGCACACGCACACATATGGCTCTGTACCGCACACGCACACATATGGCTCTGTACCGCACACGCAGACATATGGTTCTGCACCGCACACGCACACATATGGCTCTGCACCGCACATGCACACATATGGCTCTGTACCGCACACACACACATATGGCTCTGCACACGCACACATATGGCTCTGCACCGCACACGCACACATATGGCTCTGTACCGCACACATATGGCTCTGCACACGCACTCATATGGCTCTGCACCGCACACGCACACATATGGCTCTGTACCGCACACGCACACATATGGCTCTGTACCGCACACGCACACATATGGCTCTGTACCGCACACGCACACATATGGCTCTGCACACATATGGCTCTGCACACGCACACATATGGCTCTGTACCGCACACGCACACACATGGCTCTGCACCGCACACGCACACATATGGCTCTGCACACGCACACATATGGCTCTGCACCGCACACGCACACATATGGCTCTGTACCGCACACGCACACATATGGCTCTGCACCGCACACGCACACATATGGCTCTGCACACGCACACAGTTGGCTCTGTACCACACACGCACACATATGGCTCTGTACCGCACACGCACACATATGGCTCTGAACCGCACACGCACACATATGGCTCTGTACCGCACACGCACACATATGGCTCTGCACCGCACACGCACACATATGGCTCTGCACCGCACACTCACACATATGGCTCTGTACCGCACACACACACATATGGCTCTGCACCGCACACGCACACATATGGTTCTGCACCGCACACGCACACATATGGCTCTGCACCGCACACGCACACATATGGCTCTGCATCGTACACGCACACACATGGCTCTGCACACGCACACATATGGCTCTGCACCTCACACGCACACATATGGCTCTGCACACGCACACATATGGCTCTGCAACCCCCCATCCCCATCCCCATCGGGAACACATGTGGAATACATACTCACCCTTCCTCGGTCCCCGCCGCTCCTGCACGTTCGTGCGCTGTCTGTGCTCTCTTCAGCACAGTAGTGACGTCACCGCTGTGCTGAAGAGAGCACAGACAGCGGGAGGGACAGTGATGAGAAGCAGCGCTGCGCTGCTTCTCATCAGCACTTTTAAATGTACCGGCATCGGTGATCTGTGATCGGTGATCTGTGATGCCGGTACATTTGAATGTGTGATCCTGAGCAGGGGGCCCGCTGCTGGCGCTGACACCACGGCAGCTGCCGCCAGGCCCCTCCCCCAGGTCACGGACCCCACAGCAGTGCAGGGGGAGGTTACTGGAGAGTAAAAGAGGTGCGGGGGAATGTGTGGGAGGGTGCAGGGAAGGGGGGGCGGGGCTCATCACACTGTAGACACCCAGCAGGGAGGCGACAAGCTGTTCCACATTTGCATGTCAACATGGCCCTGCCCATGTTGACATGAAATGACCGGAAGCAGCAAAATTGCGGCAGGAGCGGTCACATGACCGCTCTGAGCTGGGGGAGAGGGGCTGACAGCAGGGCAGGTAAGTGGTCTCTATCTACTTACCTGCCCCAATGTAGCCCAATAGGGAAATAAAAAAAAAAATGTCAAAGAAGCCGGATAACCCCTTTAAAGAACAAAAGTAATTAACACCCAATTCCATTTTAAAGAACTATAACCTAACTTAATACTTATAAGGGGTGAAGTGGGACCCCATGGCCAGTCCACTTGCTTTTCAGTTTGGAATTTAAGTTAGTCACCTTGGAGTATAAGTATGTTTTAAATAACCTTAAAGAACAAAGGTAATTTTAACCCATATGCCGTTTCAAAGCATTACAGCAGTTCCTTTCCACTTGTTCAGTCTTCTACATTTTTTGGTCACTGCTGTGACTGTGCTTATGAACCTTCTGAGAAAATATTGAGAAAGATGAAAACACTTTAATCTTGCATTCTGTAAAGAAATGTAAACTGACTTTAATGTTATCGGTCTTGTGAAACTTGTGAATTGAGAAAGTGGTTAGTTTTGGGTAGGGATGTCCAGTACGAAGATAATATGTACACCTAGTCCACTTAGTTATCTCCACACTATTATTAGATCCCTGGTACGTGCTTTGCTTTCCAGCATTCTCACTGTCAACAGATCATCAATTCTCATTTAGTCTTATCTCCAAAATCCCTACATATGGTTTATATGGAGTCACAGTTCTTGGCATAATCAGAAATATTAACAACAGGCAATCTTCAGAAATGAGCGTTTATGACTCCTGTATAATCATTTATCTTGGGACATTCCATTATTGACCTGTGATAAGCCTTCATTTGTCAGGATGTGGTAATTTATGAGAATACGAGGAGATTTCCTATCATATTCTATTATACACTCAGTTTTGTTGGATTTTTTTCCGAAATGAAAAATAAGTTGCGTTCAGCGTTTGGTCAGTAAATCCATAGTTTTTCTTCCTTTCAATAAATCTTCAAACACGTTCACTTCTATTGTGCCCAATGCAGAACAAACGTCTCCAATTGCTAATTAAAAAAACACCAATTAAGTAGGTTTCCTCAATATTTTTTGTTAAAAAAAATAGTAGAAATATTTTTTCAGTAAAACTTTTATTGCAATAACTTGCAAAATCGACTGTCCATAAAAATGTCACAAATATAATTTCCTGGTTACCTACTTAGTGGTTTCCGACGAGCGACTTTTTTTCTACCCTTCACATTATATTAAAATAAATAATGAAGATTTATTACAAACATCATTCATTTTACATATACAGGCTGATATTAAGCATTCGAGACCCTTAATAGACCCATAGAGACTGTTATGATATCTTATTCATTATTGAGGAGCCCCAGATGCTGAAGCTTTTCTTCATAGTTGTAACGCTCGCCGCTCAAGATGGTGCAAAAATGGACCCTCAGGACCACAAGGGGACCCCCAAGCTTACCCTTTAATGGGGTAGAGTCCGGGACTGTGGCAGCTGACCCCCAGGGCAGGGATGGACACAAGTGCCGATAGGCTATGTCACTAGAGTTGACAGGGACAACCAGGGTAGCTGAGGAAGACGGCACAGCCAGAACTGACTGGCAGAGTCTCTAGCGAGGCTGGGACCACCACAATGGCTGAGGCAGATGGCACGGCCAGGAAAGACAGGCACAGTCTCTAGCAAGGCTGGGACCTCCGGAATGGCTGAGGCAGATAGCACGGCCAAGACAGACAGGCAGAGTCTCTAGCAAGGCTGGGACCTCCGGAATGGCTGAGGCCGATGGCACGGCCAGGAAAGACAGGCAGAGTCTCTAGCAAGGCTGGGACCTCCGGAATGGCTGAGGCAGATAGCACGGCCAGGAAAGACAGGCAGAGTCTCTAGCAAGGCTGGGACCTCCGGAATGGCTGAGGCAGATCGCACAGCCAGGATAGACAGGCACAGTCTCTAGCAAGGCTAGGACCTCCGGAATGGCTGAGGCAGATAGCATGGCTAGGACTGACTGGCAGAGTCTCTAGCGAGGCTGGGACCTCCGGAATGGCTGATGCAGATGGCACGGCTAGGACTGACTGGCAGAGTATCTAGCAAGCCTGGGACCACTGGCGTGGCTGAGGCGGATGACATGGCCAGGATAGACAGGCAGAGTCTCTAGCACCAACAGGGCAGGACAGACAAGGGGACCAGGCAACTAGCTAGCTAGAGCACAGAACAATAACTAGCTAAACTAGGGCATTGATCAGGCACGTCACCAAGTGGGAGAGTACCCTAAGTACCCAATGTGTCTCAGCAATAGGGAGTGGCACGCTGGCCCTTTAAGAAAAGGGCAGCGGTGCGCGTGCACTAGGAGCACTCTTGAAGGCCCCGGGAGGCGGAATTAGGAGGCACCCACGTGGAGGAGTACAGGGACGCTGGGCAGCAAGAAGGGAGCCGGCCGTGGCAGTGAGTAGGTATGCGTCCCTGCGGGAAGCAGAGCGAGGAATGCAGGAACACCAGTGCTACAATTGTATATAATACGTAATATGTTTTATTTTATGGAAGTATACAGTAGTAGAAATTTTTGACCTATCTGACATCATGCAACGTACAAAGTGTCGAAATGTAAACCTGACACCACTAATAATATCCAGTAGCTGAGATAGAACTTTATTGCCAAAGGTCACTGTACAAAAGGCAACCATTAAACAAATCCAGTATCTGGCAATGAATCACTTTATGGAGGACAATAAAAAGGGGCGTAAAGGGAAATATGCTGCGGCACAACAAGACTCTGCCCAAGAAGTCACACACCGTTCTCAAAGATGCATTATCCACATTTGTTATAGATATTCTTATAAGTCTGTGACCACAATAAAGACCCTCTACTCCCTAAGAGTTTAAGCAGCCTGGATCGGCACTAGCTCTGATCCAGGACGTTGCAGTATTATGTCAACTAAGATTGCACTATTCCCACACTGCCTTGGAGTTTAAGCATTTTCAGTAACCTCCAAGAGCAAAAGTAATTTACACTCAAATTCCATTTCAAAGCACTACAGCCTAATTTGGTGCTAATACTTATATGGGGTGAGGTGGGACCCCATGGCCAGTCCACTTGCTTTTCAGTTTGGCATTTAAGTTAGTCATATTTGAGTGTAAGGCGGGCTTTGCACACTGCGACATCGCAGCCCGATGCTGCGATGCCGAGTGCGATAGTGCCCGCCCCCGTCGCAGCAGCGATATGTGGTGATAGCTGGCGTAGCGAAAATTATCACTACGCCAGCTTCACACACACACTCACCTGCCGTGCGACGTCCCTGTGGCCGGCGGCCCGCCTCCTTGTTAAGGGGGCGGGTCGTGCGGCGTCACTGTGACGTCACACGGCAGGCGGCCAATCGGAGCGGAGGGGCGGAGATGAGCAGGATGTAAACATCCTGCCCATCTCTTTCCTTCCGCATATCCTACGGAAGCCGCAGTGAGGCCGGTAGGAGATGTTCCTCGCTCCTGCGGCTTCACACACAGCGATGTGTGCTGCCGCAGGAGCGAGGAACAACATCGGACCGTCGCGTCAGCGTAATCATGGATTACGCCGACGCTGCACCGATGATACGATAACGACGCTTTTGCGCTCGTTAATCTTATCATCTAGGCTTTACACACTGCGATGTCGCATGCGATGCCGGAAGTGCGTCATTTTCAATTTGACCCCACCGACATCGCACCTGCGATGTCGCAGTGTGCAAAGCCCGCCTAAGTGTTACGTCGCCACCGGAGTCTGCTCCAGCGACTTCTGCTCCGATCGTCAGGCGACGCCGTGTTCCTGCCGTGGATGGTGCTGGTGATGGGAGAGGAGTCGATGCCAGCAGCATTGGTGGGCGCAGGCTCCGATCATCCACTGGGCTGGGTTATCTTTGGATCTGCAGTACCACTGGCTGACTATGGGTGGCGTGTGTCTTCCAGCTGAAGTTGCCAGCGTTCAGCTACAGCCAATGGTAAGACACCACACCCTTCTTAGTTCCCCTCCTGTCTGCTGACCTCTGCCAGAGATAGTTCTGATATTCTGGCTCCTGGTCCACCCTATTCTATTTTGAGATTCCTGTGTGCTGACTTCTGCGTGTTTTCTGACTACCCTTTTGCCTGCTGTTTTTGTACCTCGCTACCCGATCCGGATTTGACCTCTGCTACGTTTTCTGATTACATCCTTGCCTGCTGATTCTGTCCCTGTTCCGCAATTCCTGGTTTGACCCTGCCTGATGACTACTCTCATGGGACTGCAGCCTTCCACAGGTAGTGATCTCCAGGGCCCTGTGTAATTCCAAATCCCTAGAGTTTCAGGGTTCTGGGGGTCCTGCTTGGTGAGTGGCTTCCCTCTAGTCTGTCCATTACAGCCCGTCTGAGTCTGTGGATCCAGGCAGGCGTTACAGTAAGTATGTTTTAAGTAACCTTAAAGAACAAAAGTAATTTACACCCAAATGCCGTTTCGAAGCATTACAAATTAATTTGACACTAATACATTTGTAGGATGCAGTGGGAGCCTGTGTCTAGTCTCGTTCATTTTCACTTGATCAGTCTTCCACATATTTTGGTCACTGTCATGAGGGTGATCGTGAAAGTCAAGTGTGCACTGTATCAGACCTGTCCACCTTCTGAGACAATATTGAGAAAGATGAATTCAGTTTTGCATTATGTGAAGACTTTTAAATTAACTTTCATGTTTCTGGTTTTGGGAAACTTATGAATTGAGAAAGTGGATAGTTACTGTAATAGGGAAAACCCAGAGCAAGTAGACAGATACCAGCCATGAGGTGTTACACTGTAGAAACCTTACTGTAACAGGGAATATCTGGAGCATGTAGACTGGTAACAGCCATGAGTTACTACTGTGTAGAACATGTGGAGCCCATTGAATTCAATGGCAGACCAAACTTATGTGTTGTAACTGCTCCCGCAGCTGTACTTCCGGGGCCGCTGATAATCCCTCATCCATATTCACTGCTTTCCTCGCCCACTGGTGACTCTGATTGCCTGCAGTCAGACCCCACACCAGACAGCATCTGTGATTGGTTGGAATCACAGACCCTGTCTCTGGGTCTATATTGTGGTATAAAATAAATAAATAAAATTATATTGACATATATTGACACCAGCTCAGGTAAAGCATACAGCTACAGACTGCATCCCCCAGCCATTCACTTATCTTGGCTGTATATTGAAATGAGAGGAACTGCAGGAGGCTGTTTTTTAAATTCTTTAAATAATTTTAAAAAACGGTGTGTGGTCCCCATAATTTTGCTACCCAGGCATGACAAAGCCCGACAGCTGCAAGCTGATATTCTCAGGCTGGGGAGAACCATGCCTATTGGCCCACCCCTGCCTAAAAAGAGCAGCTTGCAGTCACCTAGGATTGTTACATCCGTTAGATGTGACAGTCCCAGCACTTTACCCTGCTATTCCCGATTGACTTGGTACAGTGGCAATTGAGGTAATAAGGAGTTAATGTCAGTTCACAGCTGCCACTAAGCCCTGGATTAGTAATGGGAGGCGTCTATGAGGTACACCTCATTACTAATCAGTAAGTGAAAAGAAATAAACACAAACATCGAAAAAATCCTTTATTTGAAATAAAATACAAAAATTCACAACCCACCTTCTTTCACCACTTTATTAACCCCCAAAAGACCCAGGTCCGATGTAATCCAAACGAGGTCCCACAACGATTCCAGCTCTGCTACATCTGAACTGACAGCGCGCAGCCATAAAACATTATCGCCTGCTGAAACTTGAGGGAGAGACTGAGCTGCAGTGAACAAAGGTTAGGTGTGGCCACAGCTGGAAGTTTTCACATTCCTCCACCTGTGACCGCAGGTAAACCGATATCAGGGGACCTCAATGAACTCTCAATGAGTTCACAGACCTGCATCTCCTGGCAGAAAACTGAGCCCAAGAGATGCAGATTTGGAGCTGAAATTTCTACATCATATTCCTGCACCCAATTTACACCTCCTGGCAAAAAAAAACATCACTCCCGCATGTAGTAATATGCTATACTGATGCAATTTTTTTTGCCAGGAGGTGTAGATTGAGTGCAGGAATATGGTGTAAAAATGTTAGCACCAAATCTGCATCTTTTGGGCTCAGTCTCTGCCTAAAGTCCACAGCTAGCAGTCATTGTTCTATGGCCACACGCTGTGCCTTCACAGGTAGCAGAGCTGGAATTGTGGGACCTCATGTGGATTACGTTGGCCCTGGGTCTTTTTGGGGTTAATAAAGTGGTGAAAGAAGGTGGGTTGTGGGTTCTTGTATTTTATTTCAAATAAAGGATTTTTTCGGGGTTTGTGTCTATTTACTCTCACATTAGTAATGGGGGACACCTCACCAAGGCAATTGGGAAGAGCTTGGTAAAGTGCTGGGATTGTTGCATCTAATTGATGCGACAATTCTGGGTGACTGCAGGCTGCTGGTTTAAGTCTGAGGGGGCCCAATAAGCTCGGGTTTCCCCAGCCTGAGAATACCAGCCCCCAGCTGTCAGGCTTTATCTTGGGGAATATGTTGTGATTTAACCTTTTCGCTTCCTTGACATGGCTGTGATGGGGCCGGGAGTGGGGTTTCTGCAAACGAACACTTACCAAACATTGCCAACGTTTGAGCAAAGTGTTTAGTAAGCCGAGCCCAAACGATCCAGCCAAGGCTCGTACCGGAGCTGAAATTGGCGAATGTGAACCGAACAGTTTGGCTCATCTCTGCTGATAACAGCTATGAGTTGTTACTATATAGGATCCTTACTGTAACAGGGAGTATCTGGAGCATGTTCTCCGTACACCATTATAATTAGCTTCCTATAACGTCTTTATCCGAGTGTCCAGAGTGCGGGGATCGGCTCTTCCGGGCAGTCACAGTGACATTACTAAAGTAATTAGCTTGATTATATTTTAATAGTTTCTTCGAAAGCCGCTGTTTTTGCCGGTCTCCACCCACGGCTTAATGACTGCAGCACGAACAAGATTTACATCTGCTTAATCTAATGAAATATTCTCCGCTGGGTATTCAAATTAAGTGGAACGACATTTGAGAGATAGAAATGTAGCGATTTCAATGTGAGAATATTGTCAGACAAACGTCTACATTCATTTGGATTTATCCAGTTACATACATTGAGGTGTTCACATTCGTGGTGCAGACACGTAGACAGCAGCCGGGCTCCCCTCTCTGCAGCCTTTGTTTTTTGTCAACTTCTTTTTCTCCCAAATCTAGAAATTGTCCCCCATTTTTTGGGATCTTACAGCACCACCAGGGTATGCAATAGTGACATATGCATGCTAAAAAAGAGCTAAAGTCTGTCTTGCTCAAGACAAGGTAGACGGCCAGATCACTGAGGGATCAGATTATAGCTGCCTATTGTCTTTGCGGAGGGTATTGGGGGAGCAAGGAGCAAAGTGGGACACATTCAGATCATGACTCCTGCTTTCTAGTAAGTGTTTTATCTCTTCTCGGAGGATTCCCAGCTACACTGCTTAGTACTCTTTTGTATAAGGTCCTCTATGCTGCTGGTTCTAGTAAGTGTTTTATCTCTTCTTAGAGGATTCCCAGCTACACTGCTCAGTACTCTTGTATAAGGTCCTCTATGCTGCTGGTTCTAGTAAGTGTTATATCTCTTCTTGGAGAATTCCCAGCTACACTGCTCAGTACTCTTGTATAAGGTCCTCTATGCTGCTGGTTCTAGTAAGTGTTTCATCTCTTCTCAGAGGATTCCCAGCTACACTGCCCAGTACTCTTGTATAAGGTCTTCTCTACTGCTGGTTCTAGTAAGTGTTTTATCTCTTCTTAGAGGATTCCCAGCTACACTGATCAGTACTCTTGTATAAGGTCCTCTATGCTGCTGGTTCTAGTAAGTGTTTTATCTCTTCTCGGAGGATTCCCAGCTACACTGCCCAGTACTCTTGTATAAGGTCCTCTATGCTGCTGGTTCTAGTAAGTGTTTTATCTCTTCTTAGAGGATTCCCAGCTACACTGCTTAGTACTCTTTTGTATAAGGTCCTCTATGCTGCTGGTTCTAGTAAGTGTTTTATCTCTTCTTAGAGGATTCCCAGCTACACTGCTCAGTACTCTTGTATAAGGTCCTCTATGCTGCTGGTTCTAGTAAGTGTTATATCTCTTCTTGGAGAATTCCCAGCTACACTGCTCAGTACTCTTGTATAAGGTCCTCTATGCTGCTGGTTCTAGTAAGTGTTTCATCTCTTCTCAGAGGATTCCCAGCTACACTGCCCAGTACTCTTGTATAAGGTCTTCTCTACTGCTGGTTCTAGTAAGTGTTTTATCTCTTCTTAGAGGATTCCCAGCTACACTGCCCAGTACTCTTGTATAAGGTCTTCTCTACTGCTGGTTCTAGTAAGTGTTTTATCTTTTCTTGGAGGATTCCCAGCTACACTGATCAGTACTCTTGTATAAGGTCCTCTATGCTGCTGGTTCTAGTAAGTGTTTTATCTCTTCTTAGAGGATTCCCAGCTACACTGCTCATTACTCCTGTATAAGGTCCTCTATGCTGCTGGTTCTAGTAAGTGTTATATCTCTTCTTGGAGGTGTAATGGTGCCACCAGGGGGAGCCAGAGCTCTGCAGCAGACAACACTACACAGAGCAATGAGAACCAGGAAGGAAATGCACAGTGTTCTCATACACTGCCTAATCAGCACAGCTGAGAGGCAGAACTGCAGAGCATGCGAGGAATAGTCAGGCAGGCTGGGTCAAACACCGTACGGGCAGAAGCAGGACCGGAGGAGCGAGCAGAAGCGAAGTCAAAGTCAGGCTAAGGTCAGTACCGGAGGAAGCAACCGAGTGGGGAAATAGGAGGGGGGACACAGGACAGGAGGGACAACCAGGGGACGGAACACAGACAAGGGCACTGGGGCACAGGAACAGACAGATCAGGATATCACTCACAGGACCAGCAATCACAGGCAAAGCAGAGCTAAGCTTATAGCCGGCGCTGGTTCACTGGAAGTGTCAGCTGTTAAGGCATCCAGGGGCCGGAAGTGAGGCCCGAGAGAAGGCTCCGCCCCCTAGCCATGTGGATAGGGAGGCGAATCATGACAGGAGGATTCCCAGCTACACTGCCCAGTACTCTTGTATAAGGTCCTCTCTACTGCTGGTTCTAGTAAGTGTTATATCTCTTCTCAGAGGTTTCCCAGCTACACTGCTCAGTACTCTTGTATAAGGTCTTCTCTACTGCTGGTTCTAGTAAGTGTTATATCTCTTCTCAGAGGTTTCCCAGCTACACTGCTCATTACTCCTGTATAAGGCCTTCTATGCTGCTGGTTCTAGTAAGTGTTTTATCTCTTCTTAGAGGATTCCCAGCTACACTGCTCAGTACTCTTGTATGAGGTCCTCTATGCTGCTGGTTCTAGTAAGTGTTATATCTCTTCTCAGAGGTTTCCCAGCTACACTGCCCAGTACTCTTGTATAAGGTCTTCTCTACTGCTGGTTCTAGTAAGTGTTTTATCTCTTCTTAGAGGATTCCCAGCTACACTGATCAGTACTCTTGTATAAGGTCCTCTATGCTGCTGGTTCTAGTAAGTGTTTTATCTCTTCTTAGAGGATTCCCAGCTACACTGCCCAGTACTCTTGTATAAGGCCTTCTATGCTGCTGGTTCTAGTAAGTGTTTTATCTCTTCTTAGAGGATTCCCAGCTACACTGCTCAGTACTCTTGTATAAGGTCCTCTATGCTGCTGGTTCTAGTAAGTGTTTTATCTCTTAGAGGATTCCCAGCTGCACTGCTCAGTACTCTTGTATAAGGTCCTCTATGCTGCTGGTTCTAGTAAGTGTTTCATCTCTTCTTAGAGGATTCCCAGCTACACTGCTCAATAGTCTTGTATAAGGTCCTCTATGCTGCTGGTTCTAGTAAGTGTTTCATCTCTTCTTAGAGGATTCCCAGCTGCACTGCTCAATAGTCTTGTATAAGGTCCTCTATGCTGCTGGTTCTAGTAAGTGTTTCATCTCTTCTCAGAGGATTCCCAGCTATACTGCTCATTACTCCTGTATAAGGTCCTCTATGCTGCTGGTTATGGTAAGTGTTATATCTAATCGGAGGATTCGCAGCTATACTGCTCAGTACTCTTGTATAAGGTCCTCTCTGCTGCTGGTTCTAGTAAGTGTTTTATCTCTTCTTAGAGGATTCCCAGCTACACTGTTCAGTACTCTTGTATGAGGTCCTCTATGCTGCTGGTTCTAGTAAGTGTTATATCTCACAACAGAGCTGGATTCACAGTTGTACAGCTCAATACTACTTTATAAAGCCCTATATACCCTCTGTTGTTTGTAAACATGTGTGAATTGGAGTGCAGGAATCCGTCATTTCTGTGTGTGCTGTGTATGGGGGACATCATAGCAGCCAGTCTGCACCCACCAGCTCAGAGACAACTGAAAATTAAAGACCGAGCCTGCAGAGCGAAAAATGCAAAATACAAGTCATATCGTGACCATAAAATACTGTTTTTATTCATGTGCACACATAGGACCGCTTCTTCTAAAAAGATAAATGACACATGACATTTTTTGGGGACTTGACATGGTTTAAAGAAGGTGAAGATGAATAATGGTCGAAAAGATAATTTAGCCACTAAAATACTAATCCCGATAATCTGTGTTTATAGCTGGAGACATTTATTTTACAATATCTCAAATTATGTTCGTAAACTCGTACAGCGCCTCATTCTGGACACTTTCATGATTACATGAAAAAAAAAATCCTTCCATGGGGTCTATAGGGGCTTCTGAGAGCAATTTTTTTGTTTTCGACCAAGGCTTTGTATATCACAACTTACATACAGAACTGACAATGATCAGACGATTGGGTTTGGGGGTATTTAGCAGGTACAAATGCACTTTTTGAGGGCTCCTACAGATGGTCTCATGATAAAAGTCCTGATTGAGGATACATATTGGGACAGACATTAAAGAACGGCCACATTTGCCCATAGAGTCATAACTTTTGTGTTGGTTACCTACTATAGTCCTTGCTCCCAAACCTAATAAGTCAATTTCTCTCATGTCACAGTCAAAGGAGTCCAGAAGAGTGGACTTATTCTGGAGTGTCCTCGTTGGGCAGTTGGTGGTCTCCCAGAATATTCTTTCGAAGGTGTGAAAAGAAATTGTATAAATCTTCCAAGACACAATCAGTTACTGTATATAGTCGGCGTCCTGGCCGGGCGCCATACTCCCCCTTTGCCGGACGACCTCCCACATATGCTGCTGCCTCCTTCCCTCCCAAGCCCTGTACACGCCACACAGGATTCCCAGGAGTGCACCGAAGGTGCGTGCACTCTAGCACTCCTCTTAAAGGGCTGGCGTGCCATTTGCAGGAAATCCCTCATAGTCTGTGGCTTAGAGGCACTATGTATTTAAGGCATCCTCCTATTAGGGGAGGTGCCTGCACAACACCTTAGTTAGTCAGTCTCCGAGCTAGTTAGTTGTCAGGTCTTGAGCTCCTGTCCCGTTTTCCCTGTGTCTGTCACCTTGTACACCTGCCTTCCTATACCTATCTGTCCCTAATGTGCCCACCATTCTTGTCCGTACTTGCCTGCCTCAGTCATCTCACCTGTGCTTGAGTCCATCACTTGTTTTGGCGGTCAGCTGCCATAGTCCTGGTCACTGCCCTGGGAGTGGTGCCTGGCATCTGCCTTGTGATGGCCGCTTAGTTAAGCCTTCCTACTAAGGGGTAAGCCCGGGGTCCCCCCTGTGGTCCAATGGGTCCACTAATCCCACTCGCTGCCCCTACATTGGCCGCAAGTGTTACAATTGCATTTTCTGTATCTACCAGATAATCCTGGTTGACCATTACTCAGGTTCCCATACACATATGTAGAAAGATAGCCAAACCTTCCAACCCACCTAATGTGTATGCTGTCCTGACTATCTCCATCATCAGATGTTGGAAACAGGAATGGTCGGGCTTGCTGGATTTAATCGTGTCCAATTGGTTTTCCTTGAGGGTGGTGTCTGGTAATGGCTTCTCTACTTTCCAAGCCCAGTGTGTGTGGGGGAATCGGGAAGAACAATTGACATCCAAACATAGAATTTTTGAGGCAGTATCTCCACCAGAATGGTGGATTGATCGGAGTGGACTACCGGGGTCCAGTATGGCCACACATTTGTAGCTTTGGAATGTAATTCTGCTTTTCTTATCATTTTGGATTTTTGATCTTGTTTTATATCTCATTTCCAGGCTGGATGTAAAGCCGCGATGGTCTTCTTCCAATACTGCATCATGGCCAACTTCTTCTGGCTTCTGGTGGAAGGTCTCTACCTTCATACCCTACTGGTCATCTCTTTCTTCTCGGAAAGGAAGTATTTCTGGTGGTACATCTTGATCGGATGGGGTAAGCTGCATAATCTTATCCTTATACTGTCCGGGGAAATTTTGGAATATTGAAAAATTTTGACTTTTTTGAGTAGAATTCCCCAAAATGATCAGATATCGGTCAGCCATAAGAGCCTTCTAGGCTTCAGACCATCCTAAACGAAGCCCCCCTGCACCCCCTACATCCCCGGATTGGAAATAACACACTGCTACTTGTGAATCTGTCATGACCTCAACTCCACAGTAATAACATTTCCACAGTAATGGTTCAGAGGCTTCTCGGAATAATGGAAACGACAACGTTATTGGTAAATTAATTAGTACTAATCCCGTGATCACCAAAGTATACGAACAAAATGTAACAAATTACATATATGGAATATATTTTGGTTTTGATATTTTATTGTTTTCATAGTTCTTTGTTTTTTATTTTTTCATTATTTTTTTTTTTCTGGATTAAAATCCAGAGAAGACTAACGCGTTTCTGACATTGTGCTTAGCTTGAAATGCTATGAAGTGTTAGCAGCAGATTGTGTGAGTTCAGGTGGACGACGTTTAGATGTGATGTTGTCTTCGATCCGCACCTGGATTAACTCCATTATTGCTGAAAGGGGCTGATTCTTGCATTTTCCATGCTGAATTTGGAAGAAATGAGAAGCAATCGGCTCATTTCTGCTACAGACAATAGCACAAAAATCCACAATGTGATACATTTGAAGGCTATGTGCACATGCTGTGTTTTTTTGACGCTGCGTTTTTGGCCGCTAAAAACGCACCCGCGGCAAAAAAAGCGGCAAAAAACGCATTCGTTTTTACCTTGTTTTAGTGCGTTTTTGGCTGTATTTTGCTGCGTTTTTGATCTCTGCGTTTTTCTGCATTTTTCTAATGCATTGCATGGGGGGAAAACGCAGAAAAACGCAGGAAAGAATTGACATGTCCATTTTTTTTTTTTAAGCTCAAAAACGCAGCTTAAAAAAAAAGTTGTGTTCGAACAGCAAAAATGAAAACTCATAGACTTTGCTGGGGAAGGAAAGTCATGCAGTTTTGAGGCCAAAAACGCACCCGAAAAACGCGCAAAAACGCTGCGAAAAACGCACTGTGTGCTCATAGCCGAATGGGATTTTTTAAACCTCATTCACATTCATAGGATATGTCACTTCACTTGGAAGTATGTGCAGAATTTATGTTAAAAGGTTATTCCTAAAAATCAAGTTATTCCCTTGTCCTATGACCCAGAGCGTCAGGAGCGCAGCCGGGGTTGGCCTCATCACTTCGGTTAATAGGTTGCCAAAATTTCTGTCAAAAAACATAGCTAGGGTATGTTTGTTTTTTTTCTTTTCTTATTTGCTGCAGATTTTAATCTGTCATTAAAAAAAATCATTTGGGGTCCGCCCCCAAGGAACCCGAGATATTCTGATATTGGATTACTGAAACAGCAGCTCTGGAGTTCATCCTGAAAGGTGCAAAAGTTCATCCTCTGCCCCTTTCATTGTCTAGGGGACTGTTGTATATAGCAGAGCCCTGGACTTGACAGTCCCCTAGACAATGAATGGAGCAGAGGCCACACTTGTTTTCCTCCGCTACTTTCAGATTGAGGCTACAAAGACTCTGGGGATGGTGTGGGTCCCATTGCTCGACCCCCGAGCCTCCTAACAATCTGCAAGTAATCCCTTATCCAATGAGTAGGGAATAACTTGATTTTTTGGTAATAAACTTTAAATCTGCATGAAAAAAATCACTTTGCGAAAATACCCTAGCTATACATTCCCCCAAAAAAAGCAGAAATGTTTGCTATGTACTAGCCGAAGCGATGAGGACATCCCGGCCGGGCTCCTTCCTCTTGGGCTCCTGTTATTTAGCAATAATTTCCCATTTTTGGGTTCATGTAAGCAGTGTTCTCATTGGTTATACATTACTCAGGGGTGTGTCTATAGGAGGAGCAGATGTAGAAGCCACACCCATTTGCCAAATAAGACAGCCTTGTTATAAACATACTTGCCAGCTTTTCAAGATCCATAAGTGGCTGTGTGTTTTTTGGCACCTGTCGCTCCACTTAACTGAAATCATGACCCCCCCCCCTGTACCTCTCAGTGCTACACTCACTGCCTCCCCAATGAAGAAACTGTCATAGGGTGTGGGGATAAAAAGGGAGCGTGGCTCCTAATCTGCCCTTAGGCTAGGGGAACCTAGCTGTCCCTGTTCCCAGAGATACCTCTGATGGTGGAGATGTCTGGGCCGCCTTCCTTGCCCTGCTTTTGGATAGCCCTTCACTAATACACCCTCTCACCAACCCCAGGGGAGGGCCGGGACCAGACTGGTTGAACCCGCAGAAAAGGACAGTCTGTGAAACCAAAGCTCTATCACACAGCTAGCACACATGGGTGTATAAGACGTGATATGGAGAAAATAAAGAGCAGGGAGGAAATAACAAGATGAGTGTTTCCACAGCACACAATAAATCACCAGCAACAGGAACACAACAGCACACGGACCAGATTAGCAAAAGCTATAGTCAGCATAGGAAGACAGATTCCTCCATCTTAAAAAGGTGGGAAGAAACTGTTATAGCTCTCCCACAATATATGATCCAAAAGTTCACCAGCAGGCTAGCAGACATTAACTCCTGCAAGCCGATCACTAATGATCGATGCCTGAGCCTGTCTACACAACTCAGAAGCACCAAAGTCTGTAGTCTGAACTGCGTCTGATGCCACCATGACACTTGATGAGTTTAGAGCCCAATACAGTGAGACAGGAACCTCCCGGAATTGCTGGTCTCCTTGAGGTTTTGGCTGACTCTTCCAGGGGTCTGGAAAGCCTCTTCTTTTAGCGGGAGACCCTAGGACAGTTGGGAAGTATAATTATGGGTGGCAGATGGGAGGGAGGGTCCTCGGCAATTTCGAGGTTTTTTTCCTTCTACACATGTGAATCCTAATTGATGGGAAATTAATTAACTAAACTCTCCTAATTATTGGGGATCCAAAAGAACGCAGTCCTGCACCACCCGTGTATGCCTACCACACCTGGGATCACTGGAGGGTAAGGAATATAGCACCAGACGTCCTTGTTGGAAGCCGGATCAGCGTGCAGGTCCAAACAGCAACAGTCAGTTCCATTCATCAATACAGAAGAAGAATAATAGGACCGCACCAATGCTGATGTCTTTTTCCGGATAATCTTTATTCCATAAACTTGGTTAAAAGGTGTTGTAAAATCAGCGGGTGGAGGAGACCTGGATGCGGCTCCTCACTATGGACGACGGCCGTTTCGCCTGTAATTAGGCTTCCACGGGTCCACATGTGGGGTAAGATCAGCCCTCCCTAAATAGGGTCATGCATCCAGGTGACCTCCCCGCATATAAAACATGTGAGTGAAGTGTATAATACAATAAAAGGTACTATATATACATATATTTCACGTACCCAAAATTAAAAACAAACATTGTGAATAATACAAAAATCGGACAATATTACAGAGGTATGAGATATTATAATATCCACAAAAATCAATTCATACATGGTTTATATATGTGATAAATTGCCACCTAATTTCATTTATCTGGGATATTTATTCTGTTAATAATCCCACCAATTGTAAAACATATACCATTATTTTACCATGCTCTGTTTTTGCGGAAAAAAAATCCATTACAAAAAGACTGATAAGTCATTGCGGTCATTCATTCCCAATGCGCCCTGTGCTCCATATTTTATAATTAATTTCGCCTCCATTTGCAACAACAGTTTGTGGTGATCCCCTCCTTGCGATGGGAGTGACACCCTTTCCAAACCGGCAAAACTCAGGACATCAGGGCAGCTATTGTGTGATTCACGTACATGTGCTATCAATCTTGGGGATCCTTTTCCTGTCAGAATTGAATTATAGTGCTCCTTGAATCGAACATATAGGCATCTGATAGTTTTTCCTATATAAAATCTCCCACAGGGACACACTATTGCATAGACTACAAATTTTGCCTTGCACGATATAAACTGGTTAACATAATGTGTATGTGCACCAATTTTTACAGACTTGCCGGTCAAACGCAGACTACAAAACCTGCATTGACCACATTTAAAGTTGCCATTGGGGGACAATTTTTCCAACCATGTATTTCTGCTGGTTAATCTATTCTTGACAAGCAAGTCTCTCAAATTGTGGCATCTCCTGTAGGAGATTAATGGCTTAGAAGCCGTCATGTTTTTCAATTCAGGATCCCTCTCTAGGATGTGCCAGTTCTCATTAAGCGTTTTTCTTATGATGTCAAACATAGGTCCGAATTTGAAACTAAAGGTGAACCTATCCTTAGTTTTCTTTTCTTTCCTCTTTTTCACCCCTCCTGCACCGGCTACTGGACAGGGATGATCATCCTCGTTTGTAGATTTTTTAATTTTTTCATATGCTGCATTGATAATAGTATCGGGATAACCCCGTTGTAAAAATCTATTTTTTAATTCAGAAGCCTGTTCCTCAAAGGTCACACTGGTACTGTTTGTCCTTTTTACCCTCAAAAACTGCGAGTACGGTAGGGCAGTTTTTGTGTGCTGCGGGTGGGCGCTTTCATAATGTAACACAGAATTGGAGGCTGTGGGTTTTCCATAAATTTTTGTTACGATCTCTCCATCATTAATCCCAACCTCCACATCCAAAAAACTTATGGAATTGCCTCCAAAGGTAGAGGTAAACGACATGTTCATGGTGTTGGTGGTGTTTTTTGGATGTGGAGGTTGGGATTAATGATGGAGAGATCGTAACAAAAATTTATGGAAAACCCACAGCCTCCAATTCTGTGTTACATTATGAAAGCGCCCACCCGCAGCACACAAAAACTGCCCTACCGTACTCGCAGTTTTTGAGGGTAAAAAGGACAAACAGTACCAGTGTGACCTTTGAGGAACAGGCTTCTGAATTAAAAAATAGATTTTTACAACGGGGTTATCCCGATACTATTATCAATGCAGCATATGAAAAAATTAAAAAATCTACAAACGAGGATGATCATCCCTGTCCAGTAGCCGGTGCAGGAGGGGTGAAAAAGAGGAAAGAAAAGAAAACTAAGGATAGGTTCACCTTTAGTTTCAAATTCGGACCTATGTTTGACATCATAAGAAAAACGCTTAATGAGAACTGGCACATCCTAGAGAGGGATCCTGAATTGAAAAACATGACGGCTTCTAAGCCATTAATCTCCTACAGGAGATGCCACAATTTGAGAGACTTGCTTGTCAAGAATAGATTAACCAGCAGAAATACATGGTTGGAAAAATTGTCCCCCAATGGCAACTTTAAATGTGGTCAATGCAGGTTTTGTAGTCTGCGTTTGACCGGCAAGTCTGTAAAAATTGGTGCACATACACATTATGTTAACCAGTTTATATCGTGCAAGGCAAAATTTGTAGTCTATGCAATAGTGTGTCCCTGTGGGAGATTTTATATAGGAAAAACTATCAGATGCCTATATGTTCGATTCAAGGAGCACTATAATTCAATTCTGACAGGAAAAGGATCCCCAAGATTGATAGCACATGTACGTGAATCACACAATAGCTGCCCTGATGTCCTGAGTTTTGCCGGTTTGGAAAGGGTGTCACTCCCATCGCAAGGAGGGGATCACCACAAACTGTTGTTGCAAATGGAGGCGAAATTAATTATAAAATATGGAGCACAGGGCGCATTGGGAATGAATGACCGCAATGACTTATCAGTCTTTTTGTAATGGATTTTTTTTCCGCAAAAACAGAGCATGGTAAAATAATGGTATATGTTTTACAATTGGTGGGATTATTAACAGAATAAATATCCCAGATAAATGAAATTAGGTGGCAATTTATCACATATATAAACCATGTATGAATTGAGTTTTGTGGATATTATAATATCTCATACCTCTGTAATATTGTCCGATTTTTGTATTATTCACAATGTTTGTTTTTAATTTTGGGTACGTGAAATATATGTATATATAGTACCTTTTATTGTATTATACACTTCACTCACATGTTTTATATGCGGGGAGGTCACCTGGATGCATGACCCTATTTAGGGAGGGCTGATCTTACCCCACATGTGGACCCGTGGAAGCCTAATTACAGGCGAAACGGCCGTCGTCCATAGTGAGGAGCCGCATCCAGGTCTCCTCCACCCGCTGATTTTACAACACCTTTTAACCAAGTTTATGGAATAAAGATTAAACCGGAAAAAGACATCAGCATTGGTGCGGTCCTATTATTCTTCTTCTGTATTGATGAATCTCCTAATTATTGTCTGAGGCCACGAAATAGCGCGGAGTTAAGAGGTCGCCCTCCTCTATTGTCGGCATTAGGAAGAGAATAGAATGGTTAAGTTCCGTGAATTGTCTGGATTTCCAAATCAATATGTTCAATTTCTACAGGAATGATCCCCACCCGGCTCGGTGACCTCCCGCAAATTATCCCTGGCATCAAATCAATACATAGAACTGTATTATTTTTTTCAAAATGAATTTCTCTTTGATCATCTGAACATTTTTCTTTCCATCCGCAGGAGCCCCGACCGTATTCATCACCGCCTGGACCTTCACCAAGATATATCATGATAACAATGGGTAAGGGAAGCCGAAATGTACTGATGAGGTGTGACTTAAAGGGTACCAGTCGCCAGGACTATGGACGAGACGATTCCACCGTATTTATCCATCCCCCAAAATACCAATCAGACCTCAAGCCCTTCCCTTTACATGAAAATTCAGTAAAATCCCAATTTTGTTTAAAAAAAATGGACCTTTGGAAGTGGAAATCTCATTGTATACTGGCGAAGGGTTCCCTTTAAATGGGTTAATCCATATCATATTCTTTCAGGGGGTCTGACTACTAGCACACTGGTGATCAGCTTAGCCACTACCAAAAATACAGTGCTGTGCCTATACAGAGGTGTAAACAGTAAAGTGCCGCGCGGCACTCCTCTGTTATGAACTGGTTGCCGTGGACGATCACAAAAAATCCGATTAATCAGGAAAAAACAAAACCACAAGAGTAGTTGGAAACTTAGCTGACCGCAATCCCCTATCTATCGGACAACACTAGATGTAGCAGTGCGATGTTGCTAATACACCTAGACACCTCGTCACTGCCGAAGAAACTTGCTACACCTCAAAGATAAAAAATGAGGAATCCTAATTTGCCTCGGAGCAGTCCCCAAATAAATAGCAAGCCCCCAACATGCAGCAACGGTGATGTAAGAAAACACAATACACAGATAGAAAATATAGATTAGCAAAGGTGAGGCCCGACTTACTAGATAGAACAGGACAGGAAAGATAACTGCTTGCGGGCAGCCAAAAACCCTGCAAAAAATACCAAACTCCTGATAGAAAAAAGATCTAAGACCACACGGTCTCTCCCCCACTATATCAGGTACTCTTGTGCCAGACACTTTAAACAGAACTGGACATATAATGGGAAGAAACAAAATCACAGAACAAATAATATTCTAAGGTGAAAATAATCCAAAAATGAACAGGGAGCAAGGTCCCTTTCTTGCAGGAGGAACTGCCCTGCTCACAAAAGCAGAAAGACAGATTCTCACATACAAGAAACCAAAACACAGAACAAAATGGAATAAGCAGAAACACCCTTAAGTACAATTCCAGCAATTAAGCACAGAAACTTGTAAACTTATCTGGAGTAGATTCAGGCACAGAATAAATGGGAGAAACTGAAGGGAAAACTCCCAGCCATCTTCAGAAGCAGCAGGATACAGCGACCACCGGCGGCCGCCAGGCAGAAACTGCCCCCCTAAATACACTAGGCTGATCTGCAATAGGACTTCCTGGAACCCTTATTAATTCCATCACTTGTTTGAGTCACAGATTCAGACTCAGCTTCATTACCATGCCTGGCCACCAGAGGGAGCTCCACACCAGCACCCACTCGGATGACATTCACAACACTCCTCACTGATAGGCGTGAGTGCAAAAATTCAATCTCCATCGATTTGACCGAGTTTGTAGTGATGGAAAGTCACTTTAAATCCTACTTTGTTATGTATGGGTTTTTTATATTATTTGACTGTAAAGGCTGAGTTCTTATATGCAATTTTTCGATGTGGCAGATTTTTTTTATGTTTTGTTTTTTTTTACAATATTTGTTTGTAATATCTGTGTTCACTTGTGCAGATTTTAATATTCAACTTACCGTACTGTTTTTTTTTTTATAGTATTTGACAGATAAGATTACTTAGTCATGCAGTTTTTAACTGTGTTTAATTTTGTCTGTAAAGGCTGTGTTTACTTATACATATTGTGTGTATGATCTTTATATTATTTGGCTGTGTTCACATTTACAGCTTTTAGTGTTATGTGTTCACTATTTGACTGTAAAGTCTGTGTTAATGCGTCCAGTGTGTGTGCTTCATATTTGACTGTAAAGGCTGTGTTCACATATACAGATTTTACATCTTTGTGTTCTTCGTAATTTTTGATTGTAAAGGCTTTGTTCACATATAAAGTTTTTAGTTTTGTGTCTTCTTCATGATATTTGACTGTAAAGGCTGTGTTCATGTGTACAGTTTTTCGTTGTGTATGTTCTTCATATTTGGCCGTAAAGGCTGAGTTCACATATACAGTTCTAAGTTATATATTTTCTTAATAATATTTGGTTGTAGAGGCTGTGTTAACATATACATCTTTTACATCTTCGTGTTCTTCATAATATTTGACTGTAAATGCTGAGTTCACATATACAGTTTCTGGTTGTGTATGTTCTTCATATTTGGTTGTAAAGGCTGTGTTCACATATATAGTTCTTGGTTGTGTATGTTCTTCATATTTGGCTGTAAAGGCTGTGTTCACATATATAGTTCTTGGTTGTGTATGTTCTTCATATTTGGCTGTAAAGGCTGTGTTCACATATATAGTTCTTGGTTGTGTATGTTCTTCATATTTGGCTGTAAAGGCTGTGTTCACTTATATAGTTTTTGGTTGTGTATGTTCTTTATATTTGGCTGTAAAGGCTGTGTTCACAAATATAGTTCTTGGTTGTGTATGTTCTTCATATTTGGCTGTAAAAGCTGTGTTCACAGATATAGTTCTTGGTTGTGTATGTTCTTCATATTTGGCTGTAAAGGCTGTGTTCACATATATAGTTCTTGGTTGTGTATGCTCTTCATATTTGGCTCTAAAGGCTGTGTTCACATATATAGTTCTTGGTTGTGTATGTTCTTCATATTTGGCTGTAAAGGCTTAGTTCACATATATAGTTCTTGGTTGTGTATGTTGTTCATATTTGGCTGTAAAGGCTGAGTTCACATATACAGTTTTTAGTTTCATGTGGTCTTTGCAATTTTTGGCTGTAAAGGCTGTGTTCATTTGTACAGTTTTCAGTCGTGTGTGGGCTTCATATTTTGTTGTAAAGGCTGTGTTACGTTCACATATACAGTTTTAACGCTGTTTTTGTGTGTACAGTTTTTAGTTTCGTGTATTACTCAAAATATTTCACTGTAAAGACTGTGTTCCCTGATGTAACATACAGGGTTGTTTTTGCTTGCCTTTTTTTACAACTTGAAAGGTGAAAACTTATTACACATCATTACGTTTGATCCTTTTTCCTATTTGCCTCCTGGCTCTCAGTCTTCGTTTCTGCAATAGATCAAAATTTTGGAAAAAAACTTTGTTGTGCCCAATTTTCACAATTCCACACATTATACCAGTGATTTTACCAGTGCTGATCTCCTTGATTTTTGTTTGTTTTTTTTACAGGTGTTGGGACACCATTGAATCCCCGATATGGTGGGTCATCCGAGGGCCCATTTTGATCTCCATTTCGGTAAAGTATTTTATGTTGCTTCTGTTAAGCGATTCTAAACTACATTATAATTATACTTAACTCATTAACTCACTGTGTATGAAAATCAATTTTAGGTTTCTGGTGAATAAACTAATGAAAAACTCCCATAAGAGCCACCAGGGAATCATTCTGTATTTTACACTCTGCAAATAACCACAGAGAGAGACAGAGACGGCCTCTGCAGAGACTTGTATCTGCCACTTTCCCTCTCTCTCCCTCTCTGTCTTTCTTTCCCACTCTTTCTCTCTCTCCCACTCTTTCTCTCTCTCCCACTCTTTCTCTCTCTCCCACTCTTTCTCTCTCTCTTTCTCTCTCTCTCCCACTCTTTCTCTCTCTCCCACTCTTTCTCTTTCCCACTCTCTCTCTCTCCCACTCTTTCTCTCTCTCCCACTCTTTCTCTCTCTCCCACTCTTTCTCTCTTTCCCACTCTCTCTCTTTCCCACTCTTTCTCTCTTTCCCACTCTTTTTCTCTCTTTCCAACTCTTTCTCTCTCTCCCACTCTTTTTCTCTCTCCCACTCTTTCTCTTTCTCCCACTCTTTCTCTCTTTTCCACTCTTTCTCTTTCCCACTCTTTCTCTCTCTCCCACTCTTTCTCTCTCTCCCACTCTTTTTCTCTCTTTCCACTCTTTCTCTTTCCCACTCTTTTTCTCTCTCCCACTCTTTCTCTCTCTCCCACTCTTTCTCTCTTTTCCACTCTTTCTCTTTCCCACTCTTTCTCTCTCTCCCACTCTTTCTCTCTCTCCCACTCTCTCTCTTTCCCACTCTCTCTCTCTCCCACTCTTTCTCTCTTTCTCACTCTTTCTCTCTTTCCCACTCTTTCGCTCTCTTCCACTCTTTCTCTCTCTCTCCCACTCTTTCT